>NC_133324.1:461659293-461959293 GCF_042186555.1 Aquarana catesbeiana | reverse complement strand
CCAGCACAATGTGTATTAAAAAATACACTGCAAAATTAATTTATTTACAGTAAAAAACAAAGACAAACTATTGTGACTCTATGCACAACATTTAGGGACTTTCAAAAGGTTACATTTTAAACAGGACACACACCAAAAAACCTTTAAATCAAACATCAACATTGAAATATGTGTGAAAATTGCACGATAATTATAAGTTTAGACTGCTGCACTTTTACCACTACTTGGATACAAGGAGATAATGGAAAAAGATTAGAAAATATACAAGGTTGCGCTGTCCCATAAACAAAGAAAACTCTTATCAAAACTTTTTAACAACCACATGTCAGGAAGGCTGTCAGAAGACAGAATAAAAGCTGCAGAAGAATCCCTGCTCCCCGAATGCCTAGAAGAGGAGGATTGTTAGTGCATGCTAACGCATATGCGGAAATTGTCTGACTGCTTACGTTTCAGCCTCTCTAGAGCTACCAAGTTGCTAGCACCTGTCCAGCTACCTTTGGGATCTGCTCTTCGTTTAAGTACCAGTCTGTTCCTGCCAACGGTGACCCGCTGCCATCTGGCAGACTACTGAATCAGCAGCCCAACAGCAAGCACGTTTACTGGCACTCGTGTAAATCTGCACTCCTGCGCTACCTGTATACTCTACCAGGGGCCCTGTGTCAGTGGTGCAAGAGAGGCTTTCCTCTGCATAAACCAGGCTCTTCACACCAGGTACTTGACACACAGTGTATCAACTGATGATAAATAAAAAGTTCAATAAACAAGTGTATCAAAAATGATTCCATTGGTATTCCACCAACTTGATGTGCTATCCACCATTCCCAGTAATAATAAAGTATAACAATCCAAATGAAAATTAAATTGGCCTCTTACCAACTCCTGATGATCTCTAGATTATAAGAGATCATCAAACACATGAGGTAAGTAAATGCCCAATGCCTGGCCACATCCTCTGTGTGTCTCCCGACCTCTAAGATGGATGGATGGATCTGACAGCTCACGGCTCAGCGTCCACACACCGCTCACTCTGGACTCTGACTCTACACTGAAAGTGTACTCCACAGCATCCCAGCACAGCTTGCCTAACGCAGGATGATCAGTGTGCTTCACTCAGGTGTGTGTGCAGTATAAGGAACACAGAAAGAAGGCTCATCACATAGTATGTAAAAACAGGGGGTTTATTTAAGCTAAAATATGCACTTACAACAGAGATAATAATATTAGGCATTAGAGAGAGGATGATCCAACATGGAGATCACCAACAAATTTGGATGCTCATTATGTCACAGCTCCCGTCTCCTTCTAACAAGTTTCCTCTTAACAGGCTACGTCTGGGAATGGAGGCTGGAGCTTGGATGTCATGCACTGATTTTTAAAGCAACCATGACATCGGAAGTGAATTGCATAACTATGTTAACCGAGGTCACATCACATCCAAGTGTGCAACCATACATTTTGAAGTCCCCAACATATAGAAATGAATTACCCTAATAAGGGGGTCGCTTCCTACTTCACAAAAGTTAATTTAATATTTTAATATAATTATATAATATAATTATATAAAATAATAATAATAAAAGTAAAAAAATTTAAAAAATATTTTATTTAAAAAAAAAAGTAAAATTGTTTTATATAAAAAATAATGATGATGAGTATTGATTAAATCATCAGTCACTTGGTTAATGTTATCTATAGAGACGTATAAATTCACACAATTAATAACCAATATTCTGATCTCATATACATTAGCCTATTCAGAAAAATTATGTGAATAAATTGCAAAAACTTTAATAGGAAATATAAATGAATATATATAGTAAATAATTAAACGTATATATCAATGACAAGTATATAGGTGGGATATTTAGCTATTATTTATCAAAGAATTAATGTCCCACTCCACATTAAGGCAATGAGGACGGAAAGTACAGAGGTCAAATATCCAGCGGGTCTCACACCTGGATATCTTCCTTCTGCTTCCTTTGCAATAATATGAAAAAAGTCCAAAAACATAAAATGAATGAATCCACAATGTGCAAAAAAAAAAAACACGCTTGTGTGATATCTTCAGACAACCTCCATGAACGGAGTGCTCCCACCACCTCATGCAATGCTTGCTCACCTCCTTTAAACGACCCCGCAAGGGGTCAAACATGCCTTGTACCCTGTGCAAACATTCCCTCCCAGGGATCGTCGGAGAATCTTGGTGGCTCAAAGGATGAAAGTAATTAAAAGCAGGTAGGTACTCCTTCCACTGTGCTGCTTCAAACTTTAAATCCAAAATGACTACCGGTAAGTTCAGCAACACATGAAAAAAATGAGAGAAAGTGCCTCCTATGGTGCAGTATCCGAGGGGTTAAAAATGAAACCACTCCACCCCAGCTAGCATTGAACTCACATTTAATGAAATTTTAAAAGCATTAAAAATTACATGACAGTCTCACTCAGTTGTAGTAGTAGTCCACCGCCAGGCTCCACCTCTACTAGTTTCACCACCTCCCACGTGGCTTCATCTGGAGGAATGAGCCGTGTGGCTATAGCGGGATTCATTTATAGTGTCAGATATAAAAAAATGTCAATTACCTTGTTTGAATACAGCTGCAGCATTTAAAAGAGGCCTGCACATGCTCAGTGTAAGGCTTCATGTTAGCAGTGCTCATTGAAAAACTTACATTGCGCTATTATGACACACTTCCAGGTTAAACTGGAAGTGGTCATAACACAACTACTTCCGGTCACAAATTGAATATACACACAAGGGCTTCAACAAAATGGCTGAATTTAGGGGACATAAAAATCAAAAGTAGAGGTAAAACCTTCAATGGAATATAAAACTCACCAGATAATTATAAAAAAACATAGACAATAACAATAAAATATACTTAGCATCATCAATGGCTAAAAATATTAAACACGGCATCTAGTAATATGATCATAATATATAATAGGATACAGCAATGTATAACAGGATCACCAATCGAAAGTGTACATAATCCCTATATTAAAATAACAAAGCAGGATAATATGCAGGTGAAAAAAACTTATATATACATTCTAACATAGAGGAAAATATAAAAATACCGATTTTAGAAATGCTGGTAATTTTTTAAAAAATGCTGGTAATTTAAAAAAAAAATATGACCTTAAAAATCATTTATAAAGCAATTAATGTCGAACTCCATGTTGTGTCCCAATGGCTGTAATGTTTGAATCTCATATATCCAAAAAGACTCACGCTGACTCAAAGACTTGACCTTTTTGGTGCCCCTCCATTGTGGGTGGTATTTTTCTATCCCCCAAAATAAGAGGGAGGAGGGGTCTTTATTATGGTGGGCTGCATAATGCCTGGATATGCTATGCTTGGGATACCCTTTAATTATATTTTCTACATGTTCCCGAATTCTTTTCCAAATAGGTCGCTTTGTGCGACCAATGTACTGAATTTGGCAAGGGCACTGTAGGGAGTAAACTACACCCTCAGTACGGCATGTAATACAGTCCCTTATTTTGTACTCCCTTCCTGTCGCTGTGGCTAAAAATGTATCCTTTTTGGTATTTAATCTTTTAGTCTGAACGCAAGCATAACACTGTCTGCACGGAAAAAAAACCTTCACCTGATAAGAAAGTAAAATCTGGTGTTTTGGGAGGGTCTACTACAGTCTTAGCGATTTTGTCCCTTAAAGTTGAAGCTCGTCTATATGTAAATTTTGGGTTAGATGGTAATATTTCTTTAAGATGCTTATCTGTGGTAAGTATGGGCCAATGCTTTTTGAACATCTTTTCTACTTTTCTGTGTTGTACTCCATAATTAAGAATAATGGGCATATGGTCTTGGAAAATATTTAGTTTTGGCTTATCTTTTGTTAGAGAGACCCTATCTATTGCATTCACCATTACTAATTGATGATTAATTTGGGTTTCTTGGTAACCTTTTTCAAGGAATATTTTGCTGATTACATCAGCCTGTTCTCTGTAGTCTTCTTCATCGGTACAATTTCTCTTCAGCCTCATAAATTGACCTTTCAGTACATTTAGTAACCATGGAGCAAAATGGCAACTTTTCATAGGTATATAACCATTCCTGTCCACCGTTTTAAAAAAGGTTTTAGTTTGAATTTTTCTTCTGTCACTGATATTGTGAGATCCAGGAAATGGATTTACTTTGTATCGTGTTCCCATTTGAAAAATATGCTCTAATTATTCTGATCGAGCTTCTTAAGAAAGTGTATTAATGTAGTTTCCGTGCCTCTCCAGACTATGAGAATGTCATCAATATATTGATTGTATAGATGCAGTTCCTTCGGCATGTCTTCATAGATGGCCTTCTCCTCCCATTGAGCCATGAAAATATTGGCCACACATGGGGCAAATTTTGCCCCCATGCCAATACCCTTAATCTGTTTGAAATAATTACTGTTATGCCAAAAGTAGTTGTGCGACAAACAATATTCTAAACTCTCCAACAAAAAAGAACAAAAAAAGCCTGTTGTTTCCTTGAAAGTTCACTTAGGTGCTTCAATGCCCATTGGGTCGCTTTAACCGCTTCCTGATGCCCCATAATTGTGTATAGAGAATTGACGTCCACTGTAGCTAGTATACATGGACCTTCGATTTTGATTTCTTCCAATAATTGAATAAGGTGCTTAGTGTCTCTCATGTATGCTTTGGTTTTCTGTGCTAACGGTTGCTGATGATAGTCCAAATATTGACCCAGCCTTGCCGCTACTTTGTATGGATTGTAATCCAATGACAATAGGGTGTCCGGGCAGATTCTTATTATCCTTGTGCATCTTGGGGACTGTATATATGATTGGGATTCTGCAGGTACTAAGTATCAAATATCTACTCTCTTTTTTGTTCAGCACACCTTTCTCTATGCCCTTGTCCACAAGATTAGGGATGAGCCGAACACCCCCCCTGTTCGGTTCGCACCAGAACATGCGAACAGGAAAAAAGTTCGTTCGAACACGCGAACACCGTTAAAGTCTATGGGACACGAACATGAATAATCAAAAGTGCTAATTTTAAAGGCTTATATGCAAATTATTGTCATAAAAAGTGTTTGGGGACCTGGGTCCTGCCCCAGGGGACATGGATCAATGCAAAAAAAAGTTTTAAAAACGGCCGTTTTTTTCGGGAGCAGTGATTTTAATAATGCTTAAAGTCAAACAATAAAAGTGTAATATCCCTTTAAATTTCGTACCTGGGGGGTGTCTATAGTATGCCTGTAAAGGGGCGCATGTTTCCCGTGTTTAGAACAGTCTGACAGCAAAATGACATTTCGAAGGAAAAAACCCATTTAAAACTACTCGCGGCTATTGCATTGCCGACAATACACATAGAAGTTCATTGATAAAAACGGCATGGGAATTCCCCACAGGGGAACCCCGAACCAAAATTTAAAAGAAAATGATGTGGGAGTCCCCCTAAATTCCATACCAGGCCCTTCAGGTCTGGTATGGATATTAAGGGGAACCCCGGCCAAAATTGAAAAAAAAAATGACGTGGGGTTCCCCCTAAATTCCATACCAGACCCTTCAGGTCTGGTATGGATTTTAAGGGGAACCCCTCGCCAAAAAAAAAAAAAAACGTTGTGGGGTCCCCCAAAAAATCCATACCAGACCCTTATCCAAGCACGCAACCTGGCAGGCCACAGGAAAAGAGGGGGGACAAGAGTGCGCCCCCCCTCCTGAACCGTACCAGGCCACATGCCCTCAACATTGGGAGGGTGCTTTGGGATAGCCCCCAAAACACCTTGTCCCCATGTTGATGAGGACAAGGGC
This sequence comes from Aquarana catesbeiana, assembly GCF_042186555.1. Lineage (NCBI taxonomy): Eukaryota > Metazoa > Chordata > Amphibia > Anura > Ranidae > Aquarana > Aquarana catesbeiana. The sequence goes on along the minus strand of NC_133324.1, from coordinate 461,953,510 downwards.
CTCATCCCCACAACCCTGGCCGTTGGTTGTGGGGGTCTGCGGGCGGGGGGCTTATCGGAATCTGGAAGGGGGTAAAAATGGTGAAATGGTAAGGGGGTACCCCTTTTCACTAAAAAAACCCCTACCATTTCACAAAAAAACTGTCAAAAATGTTAAAAATGTCAACAGACAGTTTTTGACAATTCCTTTATTTAAATGCTGCCCCCCATTATTTAAGAACCGTCAGACGAGGAGACACTGTCACACAGCGGGAGCCTCCCTCCATACCAGCATGGATGCGGAGCGGCCCAGAGAAGAAAATGAAGAAGAGAAGAAGAGAAGAAGGAAGAAGAGAAGAAGATGAAGAAGAAGATGAAGAGAAGAGCGGGAGCCTCCCCCCATGCCATGGGTGGGAAGCGGCCCAAGGAGAAGAAGATAGAAGATGCTGCGGAGGAAATGCTGGATGAGAACGCCGGAGGAAGAACCAGAAGAACCAGAAGAAGAAGATGAAGGAAGATAGAAGAAAGAAGAAGCATTTAAATAAAGGAATTGTCAAAAACTGTCTCTTGTCATTTTTAAAATTTTTGACAGTTTTTTAGTGAAATGGTAGGGGTAAGTACCCCCTTACCATTTCACACAGGGGGGGCCGGGATCTGGGGGTCCCCTTGTTAAAGGGGGCTTCCAGATTCCGATAAGCCCCCCCGCCCGCAGACCCCACAACCACCGGCCAGGGTTGCGGGGATGAGGCCCTTGTCCTCATCAACATGGGGACAAGGTGTTTTGGGGGCTACCCCAAAGCACCCTCCCAATGTTGAGGGCATGTGGCCTGGTACAGTTCAGGAGGGGGGCCACACTCTCGTCCCCCCCTCTTTTCCTGCGGCCTGCCAGGTTGCGTGCTCGGATAAGGGTCTGGTATGGATTTTTGGGGGGACCCCACACCATTTTTTTTTTTTGGCGCAGTGTTCCCCTTAAAATCCATACCAGACCTGAAGGGTCTGGTATGGAATTTAGGGGGACTCCCGCGTCATTTTTTTTTTAAATTTTGGTTCGGGGTTCCCCTGTGGGGAATTCCCATGCCGTTTTTATCAATGAACTTCTATGTGTATTGTCGGCAATGCAATAGCCGCGAGTAGTTTTAAATGGGTTTTTTCCTTCGAAATGTCATTTTGCTGTCAGACTGTTCTAAACGCGGGAAACATGCGCCCCTTTACAGGCATACTATAGACACCCCCCAGCTACGAAATTTAAAGGGATATTACACATTTATTGTTTGACTTTAAGCATTATTAAAATCACTGCTCCTGAAAAAATGGCCATTTTTAAAACTTTTTTTTGCATTGATCCATGTCCCCTGGGGCAGGACCCAGGTCCCCAAACACTTTTTATGACAATAACTTGCATATAAGCCTTTAAAATTAGCACTTTTGATTTCTCCCATAGACTTTTAAAGGGTGTTCCGCGGCATTCGAATTTGCCGCGAACACCCCAAATTGTTCGCTGTTCGGCGAACTTGCGAACAGCCAATGTTCGAGTCGAACATGAGTTCGACTCGAATTCGAAGCTCATCCCTACACAAGGTATTCCAAATCATTTTTGTAGCTTCTGGTAGGGTTACTTCTCAATGGAATGTAAGTTTCACTATCTTCTAGTTGTCTTTTGAGTTCAGTGTGGTACACATCTTTGGTTTGAATGACTACCCCCTCCCTTTATCTGCTGGTCTAATAACAAGATTTTTCTATTTCTATTCTATAGATGTTTAATTCCAATTTCGATGTCCTTAGCATCCCTTACTTTTTTCAATTCCGTACTCTGTAGATCCTGTGCCACCATCTTTTTAAAAACTTCAATGTGACAATTGTCACTTAGAAAAACATATAATAGTGATAACTTTTTACTGCAGCTGTCACTAATGTGCTCCCACAGAAATCAGTAAAAAACAATATAGGTGTGACAGCTCTGTAAAAGTGAAATAAACAATTATAGTGATAAACACTGATATTGCAATATTATGAAAAAAGTCCAAAAACATAAAATGAATGAATCCATGTTGTGCAAAAAAAAACAAAACAAAAACAAGCTTGTGTGATGTCTTCAGACAACTTCCATGAACGGAATGCTCTCACCACCTCATGCAATGCTAGCTCACCTCCTTTAAATGACCCTGCAAGGGGTCAAACACGCCTTGCACTCTGTGCAAACATTCCCTTCCAGGGATCGTCAGAGAATCTTGGTGGCTCAAAGGATGAAAGTAATCAAAAGCAGGTAGGTCCTCCTTCCACTGTGCTGCTTCAAACTTTAAATCCACAATGACTACCTGTAAGTTCAGGAACACATGAAAAAAATGCAGTAAAAAGTTATCACTATTTTATGTTTTTCTAAGTTTCACATTTCATACCATATTAGCGCGCAACGACCTCAATTTTCATTTGTACTCTTTATCTCACACTTAAGTTATGCAGCAATTATGGAAGTTTTTGTATTTATAGAAACATGGGAGATTAATTTAGATGAAGTGTTTAACACTCAAAACACTAATCAATCTGACACGATTGAAAGCACTTTTAGGAAATTAGGACACCTAATGGAAAAGAAAATTAACACATGGTGGGACACCACAACCCATGATAGGTATATTAGGGAAAATCTAGTACCCAGGAGTAGGGATGAGCCCGATGTTTGAGTCGAACGTAAGTTTGACTCGAACATTGGGTGTTCGCCTGTTCACCGAATAGCGAACAAATTGGGGTGTTCGCGGCAAATTCGAAAGCTAATTTTAAATGATTATATGCATGGTATTGTCAAAAAAAAGTTTTAAAACGGCCGTTTTTTTCAGGAGCAATGATTTTAATAATGCTGAAAGTGAAACAATAAAAGTGAAATATTCCTTTAAATTTCATACCTGGGGGTGTCTATAGTATGCCTGTAAAGTGGCGCATGTTTCCTGTGTTTACAACAGTTCCTGCACAAAATGACATTTCTAAAGGAAAAAAAGTCATTTAAAGTACTTGCGACTATAATGAATTGTCGGTCCCGGCAATACACATAAAAGTAATTGAAAAAAAGGCATAGGATTCCCCCATGGTCCATTACCAGGCCCTTTGGGTCTGGTATGAATATTAAGGGGAACCCCTAACCAAAATCTACAAAAAAATTGCATGGGGGTCCCCCCAAATTTCATACCAGGCCCTTCAGGTCTGGTATGGATATTAAGGGGAACCCCGTGCCAAAATTAAAAAAAAAATGGCATGGGGTCCCCCTCAAAATCCATACCAGACCTTTCAGACCTTTCAGACCTTTCAGGTCTGGTATGGATTTTAGGGGGAACCCCGCGCCAAAATTTTTAAAAAATGGCTTGGGGGGCCGTCAAAAATCCATACTAGACCCTTATCCGAGCACGCAACCTGGCAGGCCGCAGGAAAAGAGGGGGGACAAGAGAGCGCCCTGCCAGGTTGAATAAAATATGATTAATATGCATAAGGTTTGACGTAAGGCGAAGTAGAAGACTGCTGTCTTTCCTTGTTTTATAAACAATTTCTTCCGGAGCATTTAATGGGCACCTTTTTATTAAAAGACCGTATTATGCAATATGACCACTAGATGGCAGTAAAGAGACATTTGGCGTGGGTCGATCTAATTGGACATGGTTTCTTATTTAAGGTAAGACTTTGATCCAGGCCAGATTGTTCTGAAGAAGTGCACAGAGGTGTACGAAACATCAACAAAGCCCTTGCAGGGCCAGACTGCAGTCTTCAAGCATGTCCTCTAAACTGGTAATATAGGGGGCTTTCTATGAGATTTTTACACTTGTGGCACTGCACTTTATAGACTACTACATGCACAACCAATGGAATACAGAGTACTGGATCTCCACCTGAACAAGCTAACCAATCAGCTGACCGATCATGTGACCACACACCATGAGGAACTTTCTCCTGGAGCGTTCACAACAGAGTGGAAGGGCGTCCTGGTGCTACACATCTACACACTGGGCAACACTGTGATTGGCCTGAGAGCCACTGAATGCTCAGCAGACAGACCGCAGAGACTGACGTCTGAAGCAGTAAGAGCTCAGCTGGGCACTTATATTGTTATCTATTTCCAGCCTCTCTATCTGCTGCCGCTCCTCCTTCCATCTATGGAAGGCTGATTACTATAGGAGAGTTTGGTGAACTGTGGAAAGTATTATTTTTTGCTTTGGTCAGCTTATGGGTGCAATTTATGTCATTTAGAGACCCTCCACTCTATACTCAGAGACAGTCAATGTGTTGGATAAAATGACGTTTGCCAATGAGCTGGATGTATTAAACAATTAGTACTGTATATACTCTAGTATAAGTCGACCCGAATATAAGCCGAGGCACCTAAACTTATTGACTCGAGTATAAGCCTAGGGTGAGAAATGCGCAGCTACTGTAAGTGGAAAAGTGGGTCAACAATGTCCATTTGCAGCCTCACTGTGCCCATTTGCATGCCTCACTGTGCCCATTTGCAGCCATAGGTCCCCCGAACTTCAAACTCAGTAAAAGCAGTGGTTCCTAGCACCAAGTGGCCCCGAGATACTGGGCCCCAAAGTCGGTTCAGAAAATGTCAAGCACTTTTCTGCAGAAGAGAATGACATTTTCCGAACCAACTTTGGGGCCCCGTATCTCTGCTCACTTGATGCTAGGAACCCCAGTTTTGGATATGTTGTAGTTCCCCTGAGTTTACACACCAAATATGGGGTTCCTAGCACCAAGTGGCCCCAAGATACGGGGCCCCAAAGTTGGTTCGGAAAATGTAATTTTCTGCTGCAGAAAAGTGCTTGACTTGAGTATAAGCCAAGGGGGGCACTTTCAGCACAAAAAAATGTGCTGAAAAACTTGGCTTATACTCGAGTATATACGGTATGCTCTTTTTTCACCTGAGACTGCTGGCCAACAAATAAGCCCTGTATACTAAGGTTTCTAATGACTTTCTGAGATTTTCCTGTGAAGCATATAGTTTCTGCAATATGAACTGACTGAGCTGCATGAAGATTTTTCCTGCTGTGGATACATTTGGTTTAATCCTTATATTATCATTTCTGACACTCTTCAATACATGCCAATATTAGAATTTTTCATCATTTAGCCAGTAAATTTAAAGCTATATTATCGTGCTAACTTACTTGTGAAGCATGTAGTTTCTGCAATATGGACTGACTGAGCTGCATGAAGAGTTTTCCTGCTGTGGATGCATTTGGTTTAATCCTTATATTGTCATTGCTGACACTCTTCAGTACATGCCAATATTTGATTGTCTTACTGAGATTTTCCTGTGAAGCATGTAGTTTCTGCAATGTGGACTGACTGAGTTGCATGAAGAGTTTTCCTGCTCTGGATATATTTGGTTTAATCCTTATATTATCATTGCTGATGCTGACACTCTTCAATACATGCCAATATTTGATTTTTTTCACCATTTAGCCAGTAAATTAAAAGCTATATTATTGTGCTACTATTCTCTGCCCCCTGGATTAATGAGGACTATGTCTTTTTGCCTGCATGAGCGCTCTACATTTTTATTTATTGCTGCAGCATGTTTTTAACACATTTTTTGGTTTGGTATAGTGAGATGCACTGTGTTTAATAGGACACAATGTTTTCCTTGCATATATTTTAAATCTTTGTATTTGTATGACATCTACCCCACCCTAATTTTCAATAAAGCCTATTATACATTTTCATACCCTAAGCCGTGGTTGACTCCTCCCTTTTTTGTTTTCTGGGGACTTTCTTGTCCACACCAAAATTTATTTTTCCGAACAAATTTTTTGCCTGTTCGCAAGTTCTGCTGCGAACCGAACTGGGGGGTGTTCGGCTAATCCCTACCCAGGAGGCTTAGATGGGATGTTCCCATCAATGATGGTCTTTTAGATCAGGAATCTATTGATAAGTGGTTCCAATTTTTTTAACAGAAAAGGAATAGATGTACTTCAATTTTTATTAAAAAGAAAACAAAGAAAGATGCGCAAATTAGAGCAACAGATAGCTGAGCATAAAGCCACACTAGAACCTTTTAAAGAATTACCAGAAGTTTCAGCTTTAGCTAATCAGCTAAATAATGATTTGGAGTTTAAAGACCAAGAAATTAAGAATCGTAAAAAGAAAAAATATCAAAAGGATATAAATGTTTATAGCACAAATTCAGTTTTTAAATGGCAAAGCAAACTGAAGGAAGGAGATTTGCCCTCAGCTAGCTCGACACCTGAAAAGGAAGTTAGAATAGTCACGAATGGCACAAGTGGAACCAACTCTCAGGATACAAGACGCCCTGGTCCCCAACCCAACCAACAACAAAGTAATTATCAGACCCTGGAGACAAAGAGATGATCAAGGTTACCATAGAGGAGGAGGACATAGAGGAGGAAACCAAGGAAGAGGGGGAAGACCCTACTATCCATACAGAGGACCCAACAATTATGTAAATCAAGGATACCAGCAATATGGGAACCAAAGAAATGACAGGAGAAGCCCAGAACCGGGTTACCAGGGGCATGGCAACCAACATGACCATGGACATCAAACCAGAACCCCCCCACCCACATATTATAGATAGGAACAGCAATCGAACTATTATCACCAAGGAAGAACTCCCCTGCAAACTCAAAACAGATATGAACCCCTGAGGGATGATTGGGATGCTAACAGAACCCCAAGTCATTTTTTAGAGGAGCAAATTCAAGAGCGGACCCAGAAACGGACAGACAGAGACGACAGATCAAGAAGAAGTCCTCCAGGAAGAGGGGATGCAGAGCAGGATACAAGAAGAAAGCGGAAAAAAGAATATTAGGGGAAGGAATTTTTAATTTAACAGAAGTACCACTAACCAGAGAGGAAACGATTGTTTTGAATAGAGGATTAAAATATGCAACATGAAAGAAATATGACCAAGTTTGACATATATGTGGACATCCAAAAATATGTAAGAAAATTAAACATCAAAAAATATATGATCTCCCAACCATTAGAGAAGAAGACCATGAATAAGGGAGGAACCTCTCAATACACAACATTGTGAAATAAGTCCATATTCAACCCACCGGTGAGTGACAATGGTCACATTGAAGTTTTTAAAAAGATGGTGGCACAGGATCTACAGAGTATGCAATTGAAAAAAGTAAGGGATGCTAAGGACATCGAAATTGGAATTAAATGTCCAGAGAAGAGAAAAAATCTCGTTATTAGACCAGCAGATAAGGGGGGGTAGTCATTCAAACCAAAGATATGTACCACACTGAACTCAAAAGACAACTAGAAGATAGTGAAACTTATATTCCATTGAGAAGTAACCCTACTAGAAGCTACAAAAATGAATTGGAATATCTTGTGGACAAGGGCATAAAAAAAGGTGTGCTGAACAAAAAAGAGAGTAGATATTTGATACCTAGTACCTGCAGAATCCCAATCATATATACAGTCCCCAAGATGCACAAGGATAATAAGAATCTGCCCGGACACCCTATTGTCATTGGAATACAATCCATACAAAGTAGGGGCAAGGCTGGGTCAATATTTGGACTATCATCTGCAACCATTAGCACAGAAAACCAAAGCATACCTGAGAGACACTAAGCACCTTATTCAATTATTGGAAGAAATCAAAATTGAAGGTCCATGTATACTAGCTACAGCGGACGTCAATTCTCTATACACAATTATAGGGCATCAGGAAGCAGTTAAAGCGACCCAATGGGCATTGAAGCACCTAAGTGAACTTTCAAGGAAACAACAGGCTTTTTTGTTGAATAATTTAGAATATTGTTTGTCGCACATCTACTTTTGGCATAACAGTAATTATTTCAAACAGATTAAGGGTATCACCATGGGGGCAAAATTTGCCCCAAGTGTGGCCAATATTTTCATGGCTCAATGGGAGGAGAAGGCCATTTATGAAGACACACCAAAGGAACTGCATCTATACAAACAATATATTGATGACGTTCTCATAGTCTGGAGAGGCACGGAAACTACATTAATGCACTTTCTTAACAAGCTCAATCAGAATAATCAGAGCATATTTTTCAATATTTTTTAATGCTTTTAAAATTTCAGTAAATGTGAGTTCAATGCTAGCTGGGGTGGAGTGGTTTAATTTTTAACCCCTCGGATACTGCACCATAGGAGGCACTTTCTCTCATTTTACTACTACCGGTAGTCATTGTGGATTTAAAGTTGGAAGCAGCACAGTGGAAGGAGTACCTACCTGCTTTTGATTACTTTCATCCTTTGAGCCACCAAGATTCTCTGACGATCCCTGGGAGGGAATGTTTGCACAGGGTGCAAGGTGTGCTTGACCCCTTGCAGGGCCGTTTAAAGGAGGTGAGAGAGCATTGCATGAGGTGGTGGGAGCACTCCGTTCATGAAGGTTGTCTGAAGACATCACACAAGCTTGTTTTTGTTTTGGTTTTTTTTTGCACAACATGGATTCATTCATTTTATGTTTTTGGACTTTTTTCATATTATTGCAATATCAGTGTTTATCACTATAATTGTTTATTTCACTTTTACAGTGCTGTCACACCTATATTGTTTTTTACTGATTTCTGTGGGAGCACATTAGTGACAGCTGCAGTAAAAAGTTATCACTATTATGTTTTTCTAAGTTCCACATTTCATACCATATTAGCACGCAACTACCTCAATTTTAATTTCCCTTCTGAGATTACTTCCATGCCAATGTGGAGTGTACTTTTTAATAGCAATAACCTCCAGGGAGGAGGGGGTTTTCTTATGGCAACAGACAAAGTGTTTAGACAAGCTGTGTTTATCAAACCCTTTGTGTATATTGTTTAGATGTTCACCAATATGCACTGTTAATGCCCTGGTGGTCCTGCCAACATATTGGTATCCACAAGTACATTTTAGGAGATATATGACCCCTTTAGTACTACATGTAATAAAGTCTTTAATTGGATATTCTCTCGTAGTGGTAGTGGAACTAAAAGACTTTGTACATACAGTTTTGTAATTCCTGCAAACCTCGTACCTCCTACACAGAAAAAAAAAGTTAAATTCCCAAACATCTTGGACTTTAAAGGCAGATCTACAATATTGAGGGCTAAAACATTCCTCAAAATTTTGGATTTCCTAAAAATCACTTTAGGTTCATCCGGGAGACTACAACCTAACACTCTATCTTCCTTTAACATTTTGCAAATGTTTCTTTAAAAGCTTATTAATCCAATGATGATGGGTAGAAAATGTGGTAAAAAACGCCCACTCAAAGTGATTGTTAATTCTGTCAGAATTAACTTGAGGAGCAAGAAGAGTCTGATGTTCAAGATTGGATACATTATTAATCTCCAGTTCTAAACTTTCACGAGAATATCCTTTCTGGAGAAATCTATATTTCAATACCCCAGCCTGCATCAAAAAGTAAAAGTCCTCCTATTAGAACAGTTAGAACAGTGACAGTGTGTACTTGTCTGAACTTGGGGACACACAAGTTGTTGTATGTAAACATGAAAAATACATGTCCCTTAGGAATTGCCTTAAGCCATGTGGGATGGTGACAGTTATCCTGAGGTATAAACCCATTTCGGTCAGTACTTTTAAAATTAGTCCTCGTAAAAAGCTAAATCAATGATGTCACGTATGACGAAATGCGTCTGGAGGAGGGTATATGTTGACGTCACCATGCTGTCTTACTAGGAGGACGGGAGTTTGTTGCAAGCCGGCCAGCTCTGTATTTATACGCAATTTTTAAACCCATCAATGTAAGTGTAATACCACATGCCTGATTTTGCTTGCTATCTGGAAAGCAAGTTTTTCTTATGGTGGCAGTGCACTTCTTGGAGATGATCACTGTGGTGTCATTATCATGAGGATTTCACCCACCAATTTCAACTATGGAAACATATGATCATGTTATTCAATCAATTATCCTGATTCATCAATTGGGACTATTCTAGCGCGGCTTATCTCATTTATTTACCTTGTTGTGTATCTCACATTAAGCTGCTGCTTTTTGATCTTTTGTTGGTACACTAGCACGGTTTTAACCTTATTTATTGTTGTTTCCTCGTAAAAAGCTGATCACCCTCCCTATATATCATAAGGTCTAAGAAATGAATAGCCAAATGATTATATTCATAGGTAAACCTGATACCCCATGTATTTGAATTTAAATCTGCCATTAATTGTTTTAGGGAATTAACATCCCCTTTCCAAATAAAGAAAGTGTCATCTATAACCACTTCAATACTGGGCACTTTCACCCCCTTCCTTCCCAGACCAATTTTCAGCTTTCCATGCTTCCACACTTTCAATGACAATTACTCAGTCATTACTCTGTCTGATCACAGACAGATGTGCGCCAGATGTGCGTAAATAATCACAAACAGATTTGCGCAAGATGTGCGCAGATGATCACAGACAGATTTTTGCCAGATGTGCGCAGATGATCACAGACAGATGTGTGCCAGATGTGTGCAGATGATCACGGACAGATGTGCGCTAGGTAATCACCGACAGATGTGCACAGATGATCACGGACAGATTTGTGCCACATGTGCGCAGATGATCACAGACAAATGTGTGCCAGATGTAAGCAGATAATCACATACAGATGTGTGCCAGATGTGAGCATATGATTACGGATAGATGTGACAGATGTGCCAGATGATCACAGACAGATGTTCAGTGTGGCAGATGTTCAGTGTGACAGATGTTTACTGGGACAGATGTGGGTCAGATGTGGGACAGGTGTTTACTGGGACAGATGTGGGACAGATGTTTACTGGGACAGATGTGGGACAGGTGTTTACTGGGACAGATCTGAGACAGGTGTTGGTGTTTTCACTGTTTGGGGACACTAACTGGGTGATCAGTGTGTAAAAAAAAACAGCTCATACACACTGATCCCCAGATCCGCTCTCCTCCTTACTGACTCTCTGTATGAGGAGAAGCAGAGCCGATTTCCTGGCAATGGCTCTCTGCTTACATTACATGATGGTTGTGATTGGACACAGCCATCGCATCGTGTGATCAGGAAGGCCAATCACAGAGCCCTCCTACCGTGCATGTTGCCCTGTGTCTGGGGGACACAGGCACATCTGGATTGTGCCGCTGCATGGGCGCGTGCTTGCACTATCTCACCTTTTGTGACATCCCCCCAGGCTGTTTACATCACATGATGGCTGTGATTGGACACAGCCATCATGTGATAAGGAGGGCAAATCACAGAGCCCTCCTGCCGATCTGAGATGCGGCGTGTCCGGGGGAAGTGAGCGCATCAGGATCATGTGGCTGCACAGGCAACTAGCTGTGTGATCCCGCTCCTTCTGAAGGAAGTTCAGGAACATCCACTCAGAAAGAGGAAGCGCCCACCCAGCCGTATATGTGCAGTGGTCGGGTGGGAAGTGGATAAAGCGACACCAGAAGCATAAATTGTCATTCCCATTCTGGTACAATTCCTGTTCTTCCCACAGCACCATGAATAGATTGGCGAGACTGGGAGCAAATTTTGCTCCCATGGCTTCACTGGTGCGCTGTCAGTAAAATTCACCTCCAAGGAAGAAATAATTATGTTCCATCCTGAATTTTAATAATTCCAGTATGAACTCTTTCTGAATGGGGGGATCTTTGCATCTTTTTCCAAAAAATGTTTGACTGCCTCATATCTTTTTTAATGGGGTATGATAGTGTAGAGAGATGAGGCATCTGCCGTCACAAGTAGTGCCCCATCCTCCAACCTCATTTTTGACACATTGTTTATCATATAAGTAGTGTCTCTCAAATAAGCTGGTGTATCTTTCACTAAGGGTTGTAAGCAGAAATTAATGTATTTCCCATACGTGCAGTCAATGCCATTAACTATGGGCCTACCTGGGGGTTGAGGCTGACATTTGTGTATTTTGGGGAGGTAATAAATAATTGGGGTTCCGGGTTGACAAAGGTACCAAGTATTCTTTCTCCTTTTTATCTAGGACCCTATTAATAAATCCTGTCTCAATGATCTTATTTAATTTCCTCTTAAAACCAAAGGGTCTTTTCTCAGGATTTCATATGTGTCACTATCAGAGAGTAAGCAATCCATTTCTACTAAATAGTCATCTTTTTTACGGAGAACCAACCCCCTCCCTTGTCAGCTGGCCTACTTATTAAATGTTTCCAATTGCATAAGGACTGTATCCCTGATTTAAAATCCACATCTGATCCAAAATGAAATTGACTTTTATGTAAATCTTTCAGGACCAGGTTTTTAAAAAGCTCCAAATTGGGCCCTGGATTACCAGGGTGGTTAAACAGGGATGCATTCCTCAATTCTGTGTGTGTTACCTCCCCAACTTTCCTCACATTAACCTCTCTTTTGCCAGGTTTAGAGAGAAAATGTAATTCAAAACTTAATTTTCATATAGAGATGGCCTCCCAGGGATATTATTGTGAAGCTACACAACTACTCAGTTAAAGAAGAGGTAATGAGAGCTGCATGATCGACCACCAAGCTTACTATAAGGGAGCATCAAATACAGATATTTGCGGACCTTTCCTCCTTTACGGTCCAGAAACGACAATCGCTGAAACCTCTACTGCTGATACTAATGCTAAAAGAAATCACCTACAGATGGGCCTTCCCCTTTCGCCTTAAAGGGGTTGTAAAGGTAAAAATTTTTTCACCTTAATGCATTCTATGCATTAAGGTGAAAAAACTTTTGACAGTACCACCGCCCCCAGCCCCCCCGTTTTACTTACCTGACGCCTCGAATCTTCGCTCCTCGTCCTCGTCAGCTTCATTGCAGCTCAGCCTGGTCGCTGATTGGCTGCAGTGGATGGATTGAAAGCAGCGCAGCCATTGGCTCGCGCTGCTGTCAATCACATCCGATGACGCGGCGCGCCGGGGGGCGGGGCCGAGTGATACAGCGAGCGGCTATAGCCGCCGGCTGTATCACGGGAGCGCGCCCGCAAGCACTCACCACCGTGCGAGGGAGCTCGCATGAAGGTGGTAAATGCTTGCGGGGAGGAGCTGAAACAGCCACCGAGGGACCCCAGAAGACCAGGTTCGGGGCCACTCTGTGCAGAACGAGCTGCACAGTGAAGGTAAGTATAACATGTTTGTTATTTTAAAAAAAAAAAAAAAACAACTTTACAACCCCTTTAACTTCTCCTACCAGAATACACCCTATGGATTCTCCACCTTCACTGAAGGTGAATGTCTGCTGATCCATCTGGAATGATATATATAAATTCAGCACTGACTAATCAACGGACACAAAAGAATAAATGCAAGCAGACACTAAGGCTAATTCAACAATACCTCAATGACATAAATACTAAAAAATAGTGCTGCACAAATAAAAGTCCTTAAAACAACATATATCAGATGTGATGAGTAAATTGGAAGACAGGAACCACCAGTGGACACTCAGGGTGACAAAAATATCTGAATGGTGACTAAGATCCCTCCACCGGACATGGATGGCCCCTCACCTTAGATACTCAACCTGAAACAGGTCATACAGCATGAACAGCATACCCTGGATGGATCGATCCTAATAATGGTGGTATCCCCTTCACATTTCAGCATTCAGCATATGAAAACAGATGTTGCATATGTAATAGAAAAGGCAAAAAACATAGTGCTCTCCATAGCCAGTTTATTGAATAAAAAATGATAAAATGTTACACTCACAGAGACCGGCACTCAGATCCGGCTAGAAAGCTTGTGATCATATCTGCCAATGGCCGCGGGTGACGTCATGCGCTCCTGACCCCCGTACGCGTTACGTCCTATGGGCGGGACTTCATCAGCGTGGGGCGGGATGCGCAATGACGGCCCGCATTGTATATGTACTGTGCCATGGTAACGGCGGCACCAATCAGAGGCGCGGGCACACAGATCAAAGAGGGACAAGAATCCAGCACGTCCCAACCGCTGCATCTGAACTAGTGATTAGCATCACACTCAGCCTCCATAGGAGTGAAGAGAGATAGACACTGCCGACCAATAAACAGATAGTTCCATAGATAAACAAATTCTAATGTTAAGCAGCTTACATACAACCCCAAGATATATGTATCCTTATGCAGAGTTGACTGGCTTAATATCAATTCCAAATGTGGAAAATAGCAATTTTAATTTTTTAAAACGCATATAATCATGCTAAAAAATCGCATATGATAAAATATATAGTAAACCATATAAAACATATAAAAAAAACGTCAGACCACGGGCATCGACTAGATGCGATCACATGTACATAATGAATTTATAATTACAAAAGGATAAACTAAAATTATCTATTAGAAATAAAACAATTCAAATCAAAATCAACATTCATTCCAGCGGGGGAGAGAACCTTGGTCTCGTAGATCCAGAATGATTCTCTACGGCTGAGTTGCCTGATATAATGGCCACCCCTCCACTGACGGGGAACCTTTTCTATCCCCCAAAATTTGAGGCATTTGGGGTCCCTCTGATTGCAAAGGCGAAAATGCCTGGACACACTATGGCTTTTAACCCCCCGCTTAATGTTACTGATGTGTTCTCCAACTCTTACATGTAGTGCTCTTGAGGTCCGGCCCACATACTGGAGGCCACAATCGCACTGCAGCATGTAGACCACCCCCACTGATGAGCACGTAATCAAACCTTCAATTTGATAGCTTTTTTGTGTGACATTTGAAACAAAATCCTTCCGCCTTTTGATATTTCTGCTGGCCTTCCTACATGTGGCACATTTACCACATGCGTAGAAGCCAGATAGAAACCCAAATATTCTGTTGGTCCCTGTTTTGGGTGGATCAATAACCCCTGGTGCTACCCAATCGCGTAAGGATGGGGCCTTACGGTATATGAACCGAGGGTGATCGGGGAGAACCGGTCCAAGAGTCCGGTCCCCTTTAAGAATGGGCCAATGTCTAGCTATTATATGTTCTAGTTTTTTATACTGGATATTGTAATCAAGTATAATACGATAGCTTGTGACATTGTCTTCGACTTCCGTGGGTTTGGCCTTGTCAGCCACAACAGTATTCCTATCAGTTGCCAATACTTTGGCTATTTCTGCATCTACCAGAGCTTGCGTGTACCCTTTTTCTTTAAATCTATTTGCCAGCACTTGTGACTGCACTAAGAAGTCTTCATCTGAAGTGCAATTGCGGCGCAAACGGAAAAATTGGCCTCTTGGTATATTACAGAGCCAAGACTTATGGTGACAACTAGTCAGTGGAATGTATGCATTCCTATCTGTTGTTTTAAAGTGATTTCTGGTTTGGAAACCTACCTCACCTTTAAATATTTCAAGATCTAGAAATGTGATCTGTTGTTGATTGATCGTCCATGTTAACTCAATGTTTTTGTTGTTATCATTCAACCTGTCCATAAAGTTTTGTAGGCTCGACATATCACCCTCCCAGACCATGATTAAATCGTCAATATATCGTCTGTAGCACGATAGTTGCGATGGGGGGTCTTGAAAAATGGTATCTTCCTCCCAGTGGGCCATAAAAAGGTTGGCCACACTGGGAGCAAACCTAGCCCCCATGGCTACACCTCTTGTCTGTAGAAAAAAATCCCCATTGAACCAAAAGTAATTGTTCAACAAACAAAACTCTAAACTTTCCAATAAAAAGGAGATATGATCCCTCCACAGGTTGGAGGTAGTCAAAGCCCACTTTACAGAGCCAGGGCCTGCTTGTGATCGATGATTGTATAAAGAGAGCCCACGTCTGCAGTTATTAATATGCTAGACGAGGTACATGGGAGGGTGGGTAAGATCTGAAGAATTTGTTTGGTGTCACGTAGAAACGCCTTAGTTTTTATGACAAGTGGCTGGAGAAAAAAATCCAGGTATTGGCCTAGTCTTGAGGTTACGGAATCGGTTCCGTTCACGATCGGACGACCAGGTGGGTGTTCTGAGTTTTTATGTAATTTGGGTAAAATATAGATTATAGGGGTCCTGCAGTAGAATGGATCTAAATAAGCAGCCTCTTTGGGATTTAAAATCCCCTTACTTTTACCTATATCAATTAAACAATGTAAGTTGTTCTTAAAAGACAACATGGGATCACCCCTCAAGAGTTCATAGGTATTCCGATCATTCAATAATTTTTCCATTTCTGCCTGGTAGTACACTTTACTGAGCACAACCAGCCCTCCACCCTTGATCCATCTGGGCCTTATCTCTCAGGAGATACCACCTCAGACCACAGAGACTCCTCATCAACCAAGTGGCCTTTCCCACCTAGTCCTCTGATGCACATCTGGCAGAAATAACAACCCAAGAAGTCCAAGGACTAGCAGCCCCCATAGTGGTCCGATCAATTACATCAGAGGTTCCACTTTACCCAGCTCCCACAGGAACTGACGGATTCCACCTGAGTCTACGGACATGTTTACACTGGACCCCACTTGGGGCCCCAGTACGCCTTATTACAAGTTTTATAGTAACAAAATAGTTATATAGTCCTGTTGGCCTTCTTTTGGTTATTATCTACCTTTATATCTAGTTAGGTTCTCCCTGGTTCATGACACGGGGAACGCAGACTAGGTGTAAGCTGCAATGTTAGGATTTATTTTAATTCCCTATGGAGTACACCCCTATGGCATATTGAGCAGTAGGGGGGGTTTGGGAAGAGGTCCTGGGCGGCCGGGGGGATCCCCAAGATACAGGGTTCCCCGGCGGCCTCACGGGCACCCTAGAAGAGGATGTTGCAGTAAATCATCTTCCCTCCCCCCCTTCCCCCCTCCCTTTTTTCTTTTTTTTTGGTATACCGTTCTTGTTCTAGAGAGTCTGAACTCCTTATGGGGCTAGATCAGGATACATTACATCTTTTTATGGCGGGCGGACTGAAACGGCTGCACTGTGCTTCACGCTGTTTCTGAGAGGATGTTTCAAGCCTTTCAGAGACAACCTGAATTCTCCAGGGCAGAGGAATTACTCCCCTCCCTGGACCTAGGGAAAGAAGGGGACAGCCCCTTCTCCTTAAGTTTTACACGGTCGAATGTAATTTACAAGACTTACTTAACCTGTTCTTTGCTTTCTTTCCTTTCTCCCCTACTTTCACACCTTGTCTCTCTCCCGTTATCCAGGTAACACCAGATCCATGGCCATCCAGGGAAGGTGAAGGCAATGACTCGCAGACTCGAGACATCAGAAACCTTTAGAATACACTGACAGTTAAGACAGCCTATCCACGGGGGGTAAGCTACTGATTTATTCACAGTGTTTCTACCTCTCTGATCCGTGACTGAGGCCAATACTGTACCATGTAAGCTACTAATTCTCTCTCACAACGCCCAGGGCCTAAACTCCCCAATCAAATGGAGGAAATTATTCCACCAATACCACAGTCTAAAGGCAGATGTCATCTTCATCCAAGAGACACATTCCCCCTCCTTGTATAACCCCTCATTTCTCCACCAAAATTTTCCACACTTCTACCTGGCTAATACCGAGAACAAAACTAGAGGGGTAGCGATAGGCTTCTCCAAAAAGGTTAACTATTCAATGTCTGAGGTGGTAAGGGACCCTGAAGGCTGATACCTTATGACCACGGGCACAATAGATGGGTGGGTCCTATACTTTTCTCTCATACTATGCCCCCAACAAGGGACAAGGAAAATATTTTGAGGACATGCTATTAAAATTAAGTCCACTTTCTATGGGAATGGTGGTTCTGGGCAGAGACTCAAACCTGTCCTTTGATCCTGTCCTAGATAAAGCCAGCGCTAAGAAATCCATAGCTAGATGCCCCCCCAGACAAAGTCTCAAAATAGCTCAACAATTAAACGCTCAAGGGATGGTAGACATATGGAGAGAACTCAATCCATGGACAAAAGACTACACCCACTATTTTGCCTCTCACCACACCTATGCCAGGGCCCAGGATAGATCACATCTTCCTATCAATTACCGCAGTCCCGCTTGCTATAAAGTCTCCGATTAGGAATACATCACTCTCGGACCACTCTGGTAGGATAAATGCGGTAAAGATGACTCTGATGCCCTGGATTCTCTACCTATTCTATTCCCTCCCAATTTCTATTCCCAGAAAGGAAATTGCCAAATTCCAATCTAAAATTGTTGACTTTATCTGGGGGAAGAAAGGTCACTGCCTCTCTAGGGATATCCTTTTCAGGAGCAAAAACCACAATCTCATCTCTTCCACAATCTAAGTTTTCAATCGGGGAGGAATATTCAAGCTTTTAGATGGTGGTTAAATAAGGGGCTATTCAGAATACGCCATTTCTTCACCTCATCGGGCCCTATCACACTGGGGATTTGCCTCAGTAAGCTAGAGATGTCGGATGCGGAGAGATTTCGCCTCTCTCAGATCAGGCACTTCCTTCACACCCTATGGATATATAAATCGGTCCCCCCAATCCCACCACTTATGAACAGTGGTACTCTAACCTCATGGATCAGAGGGGTGGTATTTCACTAATATACGCCTCATTCTCTCAGAAGAAGAGTTTGCCTGCCTATGCTCGAGCTTGGGAGTCTGACCTGGACCTTCACATGGACCCTGAGGAGTGGTTTCTCTCCTTTAGACGCTCATATAAAGGTATAATGAACACTGGATTCATTGAAGCGAATGTTAAGTTACTCACCAGATGGTATTATGTCCCCACAAGATTAGCAAGGATATTTCCAGATGCTTCACTCCTATGTTTTAGAGGTTGAGGTCACATAGGCACTATTCGCCATATTTGGTGGACATGTCCACGCATCTGCAGCTTTTGGAATCACTTCTTTGCTCTAGTAAGGAGAGGCACCGGGACAGCAATCTCCCAAGACCCTAAAATAGCACTGCTGAATCACAGAATTCCAAACACAAGCTTTAATCTTCTTTATGCTTCTGGGAGCCAAAATATCTCTACCAAAGGCCCAGAAGAAACCCAGGGTCTCTATCCAGGCGACAAAATGCAAAATATCCTGGATAATGACCCAAGAACACATGACAGCAACACTCTTGGATAGGACCCGGATGTTTGAAGCCATTTGGGAGCCTTGGGCATTATACACCAAGGTCTCAATATATCCAGGGCATATCTCATCCTGAACAGTTACTCCACTGGATGTGGCTCCCCCTGTCTGCCTTTACTTCCCCTCCCACTCTTCTTCACTACTTCTTTTCTCCTTTCTTCCTACTACCTGGCAAGCTCCTGACGAGAAGGGGCTTTAAGGGAAGTTGCCAGTTTTTAGGCACTATACAAGCATACACTTTGACAGTTGATTGAAGATGTTCCCTGGACACAAAGTAGCCTTGATATGGGGAATGAATACCTCATGAGAAGACTGAGTACGGGGTCTTGTTACATCTTTATATACAAAGGAGAGGGGGATGTTCAGACACCCATCTGGCCCAGTGTGAGCCAAGAGTGTTGCAGTGTGATCCCAAGGGGGTGACCCACAATGCCATCTGGTGCCACTGTGATATAGGAATGTCTCCTCTGATTCCTACAGAAGCATCTCCTATTGACCCTAACTCGAGTCCTCGGGATAATAATTGTTCTTCATTGCTGTCCTAGTGAGGTTGGACTTATTATTACTATGGAGTAATTCCTGAGACATCTACTCTTATGCCCTGTACACACGGTCGGACATTGATCGGACATTTCGACAACAAAATCCATAGATTTTTTCAGACGGATGTTGGCTCAAACTTGTTTTGCATACACACGGTCTCACAAAGTTGTTGGAATTTCCGAATGCCAAGAACGCGGTGATGTACACCACGTACGATAAGACTATAAAGGGGCAGTTCAGTACTAAGTGCGGCACTCTTTGGGCTCCTTTTGCTAATCTTGTGTTAGTAAAAGTTTGGTGAGAGACAATTCGCGCTTTTTCAGACTCATGGTTTTCAGATCATATTTCTGCTGTTCAGTTTGTGCTTGTGGGTTTGTATCTGGTCTTCAGTGCGTGCAGCGAGTTACCATTGATTTTTCATTGTGTTCTTGTTCATTCGTTACTGATTTTCAGGTCGCTGTTCACAGGCTTTGTTGTTCTTCAGTGCGTTCTGTTACTTCGTTCTGACCAGCCGACCGTTTTCTAGCCATGTTGCGTGTACGTATTCATCATAGAGTTCGTGCTGTGCGGGGGCTTGGTGTTGGAGTCCTTACTTTGACACAAGCCCAGTCCATGAACATGGTGGGGAGGAGTTCATAGACCAAGAATTGGTTGCTCCAATTCTGTCACATGCCTTTGCTCCGTGAGATCCATGAGAATAATCCTGATGATTTCAGGAAATTTCTCAGGATGACGGAGCCCGTATTTCACCATTTGTTGGCTTTGCTGACCCCCTATATCAGCAGGCAGGACACCTGCATGAGGCAAGCCATCACTCTGGAGCAGAGACTAGTCGCCACCCTGCGGTACTTGGCAATGGGGAGAAGCCTGCAGGACCTTAAGTTCTCGACAGGCATCTCCCCCCAGGCTCTGGGGATCATTATCCCGGAGACCTGTTCTGCCATCATCCAGGTCCTGCAGAAGGAGTATATGAAGGTAAGATTTTTATCCTTTAACATCACATTGTATTATATTTAATGTTTGCTAAAGTATTGTATTTCTTTCCTTATTCCCTAATTACCATGATTGTAATATGTTGTGAATGTCCCCTTTGTCCTCATGCATGCTGGATTTTTATGTAATTTTTTTTGGTCTTCATACATATTTGCCTTCACTAACCTCCCCAGCATGCTCTCCTGGGCCTATATTCACCTTCTGTAGTCACTTAACAAGGTATTTTGTCAGCTCCATAGTAGTGCTTCACCCTAAATACCCCCTAAAATGTTGAAAATTGTGATGTGTGCTTGAAATTCTGGCAGAGTGCCAGAGGCTTTTTTTTGGGGTCCCAAAATCATTTGGAACCCTCCCTCCCCCCAACTGCTAACACAGCTGATACCAATCCTCTATCTGCTGACTTTGCCAAACCCAAACACACTATACCCACCTCTTTTGTGGTCAGATTTATGGATAAATTCCCCAAAGCATGTAGTGCAAGGGCCTGCCTGAATACTTTCAAATGGTACTATTTAAAGTTTTTGTATCCTATTATTATCTTGATAGGTAATAGCAGAATGTAAAAATGTGCTAAAATGTGTACAGTGTGTATTTATCTCTTTGTATTATGACACTTCTTACCTGTCCAGTGGGCTGCCAATAGTGTAAGGACGGGCTGGCCAAAGTAATACAAATTATTTAGACATTCATCGCTCAATGAAGTGGAGAGGGTTACCTGTCCAAAACATCTCCCCCCCATAATTTTTTTAAATGGCCCCTGAGAGGGGGGAGGAATCTGATAGGTGGACCTTATACCTTTGTCTTTAAATACTTCCTAAAATAAATGTTATACTGATGTTGGCCAAGAATGTTTGTGTCTAATCTGCTTTCCATGTTTATGTGCAAAATAATTAGTTTTTTTTTCTTGTTTTGACTCAACAGTTTCCTTCCAACCCACAGGAATGGCAGACTGTGGCATCCCACTTTGCCCAGCGGTGGGACTTTCCTGACTGCGGAGGGGCAATTGATGGGAAACACGTCCACATCATCCCACCACCCAACTCGGGGTCATACTATTACAACTACAAGGGGTTCAATAGTATTGTGATGTTGGCGGTGGTGTCGGCTACTTACGAGTTCCTGTATGTGGACATGGGGAAGAATGGCCGGATGTCAGATGGTGGAGTCATCGCCCACACAGAGTTCTACAGGCATCTCCAGAATGGCAGCTTGGACTTGCCACCTCCAGAAGACAGTGCGGAAGGACTCCCATTTGTCTTGGTTGCGGATGAAGCGTTTGCGCTGGGGGACCATCTTATGCGGCCATTCCCTATGAGGAGCCTCACCCCGGACCAGAGGGTTTTTAATTATCGGCTGGCCAGAGCCAGAAGAGTGGTGGAGAACACATTTGGAATAATGGCCAGCCGGTTCCGCCTATTTCTTACACCGATACACATGGTGGAGTATAAACTCAATAACATCATCCTGGCTTGCTGTGTTCTCCACAACTTTTTAAGGAGAAATTCTGTGAACTATGCTGGCTCAGTTGGGCCTGAAGCCAGAATTAATCTCAATCAACCAACCCTGACAGCGCTTGAAGCTGGCCGTCCTGACTTGCCCCCCTGAGTGCTCGCGAGGTTCGTATAAGATACATGGAATACTTTGCGGGTAGGGGGGCCATCAATATGCCAGACAATGTCTGAGACATTTTTTAAATATTTTTTTTTTTTAAACTGAACAAATATTTGCTTACATTTACTACTTGTATTTCTTTTAGCTGACCCTGACTGAAATTTGGGGAGTCATGAAAATGGCGTGATTCTGTAAAATTATAAAGCACTGTTGGGTGTTATTTACTAAAGGCAAAGACACTTTGCACTACAAGTGCACTTGAGACTGCACTGAAACTGCACTTGTAGTACAAAGTGGATTTGCCCTTAGGAAATAACCCCCACTGTCACTAAAAACACCAATTTTACCCCAAAAAGGGTTATGAGCATTGAAAGAAGAAGCCACACATTGTTGATTATCAATCTTTTTAATCCAAGCACAATCACATGTGCATTTATAAAAGGTTTTAAAAAAAAACAACATGTTTGTTGTATAACAAATTTTTAGGTCACATTAATAAAAGTAGAAATGCCCTTTTAAGGTAAAACAGGCATGTTTAAAACCAACAAAAAATACACAAATCTGGAACTTACAAAGTTCAACTTTTATAGAAATTGAAGGCAATATCAGACATGAGTATTTACAAACTGTTTGATATCGCGTTCAGATGGGGTGATGTCACTCCTGGAAAATCCAAATGAAGATGCACACAAATTGCCGAATGTCAACATGTGCTAGCTGCCATCACGGGGGATCAAGGGACGTGTTTTGTGGGTTGCACCCCCAAAACGCATACATTGATCTCCCCTGATGGCAGATAGCACATGTTGACACACTGTGTGCATCTTCAAAATTTGGCTTTTCGAGAATATGTCAAAAAATTTTCAAAACATTTTCTGGACAAAAAAACTGAAATAATTTGGGATTTCAAGGGGTTTTAAATTCTCCCTTAAACATCAATGATGTTCTTCATTTTGTTTTGAACATCATTGATGTTTTGCTTTATGTTTTCCAAGTCCCTATTACACCCCATGATCTCCCCAATCAGGATCTGGGCACTTTCACTGGTGAAATGACCTTCATTCACAACATCACGATCACCTAAAAATATAGAAAAAACAAAAACACCTTATATTATAAATATGCCGGCATCCATCTCTTACCTGAGCCTGTGGTCGCAGACACTCACCTGTTGTGGTGACTATTTCCACCACGTCTCCCTCCTCCTCCTCTGCTTGGCTTTGGGGGATTTCCACTTCTTCCTGAGGTGGGGGGTCTGTTGTCTCCTCTGATGAGTGGTGTCCTCCGAGTCATTTCTCCCCTATTTAAAAAAAAAATAGGTATACTTAGCACACAGATACTTGATGGCAGAAATAGGAATCTGAAACATTGTTTGGAAGTGGGGTACAATTGTCTGTTTTGGCAGAGTTTCAAGATGAAGAAATATTGTTTTCCTTTGTCAAGCTTGAATACTTACCTGTTTTGTACAAGCTTCACAGATGGAGACACCCCTATAGTATACACTGGAGCACCTGTGTGGGGCCCCCTAATAAAAAGGGTGTTCTTGTGTCCCACACTAGTGCTCCAGCGTCCAGATGTGTAAACAGCTACTGAGTGTCCTCTCCTTACACAGAATCTAGTTTGCATTTCATTCTAGTTACAAACCCATCTAGACACCAAAATTATTTTAAGAGAAGTAGGCCAGAAAAAATGTATTGAACGGCATCTGGACAAAACATGGTGTTTTATTGGCCGAACAAACAATGTTTCCTACGAACAAATAATGTGTCCAACTTTCTCCATGATCTTGGCCTTTCTGACATTTGGGTTGGGGTAAGGTCCATACTTCCTATCATAGTCGGCCCTTTTCAAGATGTCCACCATCTCCACCATATCCACAAAGGACACATTTGAGGCCTTAAATCGTCTCCTCTGGGATCGTGCCGTTTCTGGCTCTGGGCTTTCCTCCTCCTCATTGCTGTAATTATCACGCACCTGCTCTATCTCCGCCATGTGCTCTTCCCCACTGCGCCGAACGAGAAGGGGTGGGGAATATACTAGAAAGAACGTCAGGGGCGGGCGGAGTTTCACGCATGCGCAGTGTATATAAAGCGTAACACGCATGCGTCATACATACGATCTGTGAGCGGAGGGAGGAGTATAGGAAGCGCCGATCGTGATAACGAAGGTAACATTTTAACTTGGGCCTATACTGCTTAGAGATTGAGATATTGGGACAAGATTAGGAGAGTTTAGCCTGACATTAGGGTTTGTCTTGTGTTGTGTCTTGCAGAGAAAATGGATATATTGAAGGATCAGGACTTTATCACCATAATCATTAATATGTTCAGGGAGCTGTCCTGTCTGTGGCAGGTAAACCACCCACATTATAAGAATCAAACAAAGCGGAAGGCAGCGCTGGATCAATTGCTGGAATTTGTGAAGCTTGTGATCCCTATGGCAGACATCACCTATTTGAAGGCCCTAATTGGAGAAGCACTTATCTAAGGGAGCGCAAGAAGGTCCAGGATTCCCAGAGATCAGGAACAGCAGATGACATTTATCTCCCCAGGCTGTGGTACTATGACAGACTGCATTTTCTGGCAGGTCAGACTGAACCCAGGCCAGCACTCTCCAATCTTCCTTCCACGCTTCCTTCCCCCTCAGAAGAGGCTTCTGACGTCCAACCTGGGCCTTCCAGGCAGCAACATGTGGAGGAGCCCAGCTTGAGCCAGGTATAGCATTCTTCTAAATATTTCTGGTTGTCAAATTAATGATGTTAAATCTATGTTAGTTTGGAGTACTAATTTCTGATTGTGATTGATGAACCAAAAAATAAAACAATGTCCCTTTTTCATACACAGGAAAGTCTCAACCAGGAGGTGGCCGGGCCAAGTAGGCTGCCCGATACCCAGGTCCCTCCCCTCCGCCTTCAAAAAAAAAAGTGGCAGGAAGAGGAGTAACCTGGAGGAGGCTGCAATTGGCCTATTTTGGAAGGCTACTGAGGCCCTCAGAAACCTCCACAGTGTTGAAGAGGATTTTGCTGACCTAACAGCATGCAAAATGCTGCAAATGGAGGAGGGCCAACTCCTGTTATGTGAGTTTATCATTTTAGAAGCACTAAATAAGGGGTTGAGGGGCCAACTCACATGCCAAAGCCACATTTGTGAGCTCTCCCATGGTCCTCCTCCTCCTCCTCCAGGTCCTCCTCCTCCTCCTTCTCCTACAGGTCCTACTCCTCCTCCTGCCACACCTCCAACACCAGAGCCACAGCCAGGAAGGAAGCGTGTAAGTTAGACCAGAGAGTAATGGCCAGGGTTCAGTCTGGTCTGGCAAAAGATGCAGGCTCTTGTATGACCACAGCCTGGGGACATACATGTCATTTGCTGCTGTTCATGATCTTTTGGACTTCTGGACCAGATTGTACTCCCTTAGATATGGACTCCTCAGGCCACCAATTTTGCAGTAAAATAGTTGATGTGTGCCCTGGGGGTCAAAGACTTCGCCAATTTCTGCTGTTTCTCCAGCGTTGCCTCCCTCTTTGTTTGGTTATGAGCCCTTAATAAAGGATTTTTTTTTTTATTATACTTGCCTATGTGTGTTTTCCTTCAAAAAGGACAGTTTGTTTGTGAGGAGGCAGGTATATTTCAAAAATACAATGTGAAATTAACAAGAGGCACCAACACCAAACAATCTCCTTGAAATTAATAAATAATACAAGATAATAATGGTGTTGTGGTAACTTGACACACAAAACACACCCAAAAATATTCTGGAGTTAAAAAAAAAACAAAAGATAAATAAAACACAAGATCAGGCTTTAAAAAAAGCCTAAAAAAATATATTTAATCTAAAAACATCCCAAAAATATTATTTTTTCAGGAGATGTGACAAATAAAAATATTATATTGATGAAATCACGATAAATAATAAAGAAATAAGTTTGTGAGAAGTCTGTGTGAATATGAGCAGCAAAACTACTTCATTCTTCTCGCATTATAAAGAAGAAGAGAGTGCGCTGCATTAAACAATTTAAAACATTGCAGCCTGACGAAAGTGCTATATCCATTCCGAATGCTAATTTTACCAGACCGAGCAGTTCCGTCTCTGAATTTATTCCGAGCATGCGTGGCAGTTTGTGCGTCGGAATTGTCCACACACGGTCAGAATTGACGTAATCGGATTTTGTTGTTGGAAAATTTTATAGCCTGCTCTCAAACTTTGTGTGTCGGAAAATCCGATGGAAAAAGTCCGATAGAGCCCACACAAGCTCCGATCACCCATTTTCCGTTGGAAAATCTGACCGTGTGTACAGGGCATTAGAAGTATTAAAGTTAATTCTCTGCTCTTTTGTAATGTTTATGGTTAATGGTACATGGTGTATGCCTTTGTCCTTTCTGATAGGG
The DNA here is from genome assembly GCF_042186555.1 of Aquarana catesbeiana. NCBI lineage: Eukaryota > Metazoa > Chordata > Amphibia > Anura > Ranidae > Aquarana > Aquarana catesbeiana. Next base: position 461,927,050 of record NC_133324.1, on the reverse strand, counting down.
TCATGTTGGACCCAATTATGAGCTAACGATTGTATTATTATCTTATGTTCTTTTATTGCAAAATTCTCAATAAACATATTGAAGGAGAAAATTCATACCAGACTCAAAGTCTCTGGGGTGGAAAAGAGGGGAACTCCACTCTATTTTTTTTAAATCAGATTATCCCCACCTCTTTGCTTACATGGCTGGAGAGTCCCGGAAATGTAAGTTAATATGGCCTGTGATGTCACCCACCGGCATCCTTAACCACTTCAGCCATGGAAAGATTTACCCCCTTAATGACTAGGCCATTTTTTGTGATACACCACTGCGTTACTTTAACTGACAATTGCGTGGTCATGCAATGTTGTACCCAAACAATATTGACGTCCTTTTTTCCACCACAAATAGTGTTTCTTTTGATGGTATTTGATCACTGCAGTTTTTATTTATTTATTTTATTGCACTATAAAAAAGAAACGACCGCCAATTTTGAAAAAAAAAAAAAATTTTTTTATCAGTTTAGGCCAATATGTATTCTTCTACATATTTTTGGTAAAAAAATCGCAATAAGCGTATATTGATTGGTTTGTGCAAACGTTATATGGTCTACAAAATAGGGGATAGATTTATGGCATTTTTATTTATTTATTTTTATTAGTAATGGTGGCGATCAGTGATTTTTAGCGGGACTGTGACAATGCAGCGAACAGATCAGACACCTGACATTTTTGACACTTTTTGGGAACCAGTGACATTATTACAGTGATCAGTGCTAAAAATATGCACTGACATTGTACTAATGGCACTGGCAGGGAAGAGGTTTACATCAGGGGTGATCAAGGGGTTAAATGTGTTCCCTGTTTGTGTTTTCAAACTGTATGGGGGACTGTGTGTCTGGGGAAACACACAGATCCATCTTCCTGCTTATCAGAAAGACAGATCTCAGTGTCATCCCATGTCAGAACGGAGATCTACCTTGTTTACTTTAGCAGATCTCCGTTCTGTCTCTGCGGGGGACAATTGTTGGCGGCCGGTGGACATCGAGTCTGCCGGACCCACTGATGGCTCCCCAGCTGGCCAATCGGAGCATGTGTGCGCCCACGAAAGCTAGTGCACAAATCACCATATTGGTTTGTGCATTGGGTTTCTGGGGAATGAAAACCATTCCTTAAAAACTGCTGCATGTTATCCTCTACATCCATGCTGACACAATCCTCCTCCTCTTCTTCCTTTGTGTTTGCGGCCCCACAGGAACACTATCTGCAAAAAGGGGGCCTTGAGAGGAAAGGAGGTCCATCTCTTCCTCCCGCTGTTCTCCCTTAAGTGCCCTGTCCATGATTCCACAAAGTGTGTGCTCCAGCAGGAAGGCTAGAGGGACAGTGTCACTGATGCATGCATCGTTACTGCTCATCATCCTTGTGGTCAAATGGTGACAGGACAGTGAGTGCATCCTTGATCAGTAGCCACTGGCGTGGTGAAAAGATACCAAGCCCCCCTAACCCTGTCATGGTTCCATACTCACACAGGTACTCATTGATGTCCCTCTGCTGTGTGTGCAGCTGCTGAAGCATTGCCAATGTTGAGTTCCACCTGGTGGGCATGTCACAAAGGAGGCATTCGGTGGGCAGGTTAAATTCCCTTGAATGTCAGTCAGCCGAGCACTGGCATCGTATGACCACCGGAAATGACCACAGACTTTTCTGGCCTGCCTCAGGAGATCTTGAAAGCCTGGGTATCTGGTCAAGAAATGCTGCACCACCAAAATCAGGACATGAGCGAAGCATGGAACATGGGTCAAGTGTCCCTGTCGGAGGGCAGAGAGAAGGTTGGTGCCATTGTAGCATACAACCATTCCTGGTGTGACGTCAACCACCTCTAAGCCTGCCCCTGCAGAGCTGACAGAATCTCTGCCCCAGTGTGGCTCCTGTCCCCTAGGCAGACCAACTGAAGCACCACATGGCATATTTTAGCCTGACTGCTTGCATAGCCCCTTGAGCGCTTACAGAGCACTGCTGGTTCAGAGGAAAATTCTGCAGAAGAGGCCATAGAGGAATAAGAAGGAGGGAGGGGAGCATACAGATGTTGTGGCAGAATCACCACCAGCTTTTTGGAGGCATAGTGGCAGAATAAGCTCCAACACTGAACCCTATCCTCCATCCTTCCCAACTGCCAGCAGAGTTCCCCAGTGTGCTGTGAAAGAAAGAAAACGTCCCTGCCCATGCCTGCTGGACCATGAGTCAGCAGTAATATGAACCTTGCTGCTGACCACCCTGTTCAACGAGGCCAAAACATTGCCTTCTGCATGAATGTAGAGAGCTGGAATTGCCTTACGTGAAAATAAATGTTGTTTTGGAACCTGCCACTGAGGTACAGCACATTGCACAAATTCACGAAAGGGGGCAGAGTCTACCAGCTGAAAAGGCAGCAGTTGCAGTGCTAGAAATTTGGCCAAGCTAGCATTTAGACACTGAGCATGTGGATGGCTAGGACAGATTTTTTTTTACGATTCAGCAACTGCGGTAGCAAAATTTGCCTGCTAAAATCAACTGGTGGTGTACTTCTAGCAGATTGGCTGCAAGTATTTGTGGCACCTATTGCTATGCCTTCATTCCTCCCAGTGCAGGTTTTTGAGAGGACTGGAGGTATAGTAGGATTTGAGATCCCAGATGAGGAGCCTTTTTCTATGATGTGGGTCTTTCAGGTGCTGTTGCCAACAGACTGCATGGCAGGTCGTCATATGTCTTGTCAAGCATGTGGCATCCAAGCGGCTGCTGTTCTGGACACGCTTGATCCGCTTCAGACTAGGGATGAGCCCAATGTTCGAGTCGAATGTAAGTTCGACTCGAACATCGGGTGTTCGCCTGTTTGCCGAATAGTGAGCAATCTGGGGTGTTCGCAGCAAATTCGAAAAGCCGCGGAACACCCTTTAAAAGTCTATGGGAGGAATCAAAAGTACTAATTTTAAAGGCTTGTATGCATGTGACTCAGTTAAATTGATGATAGGCAACTCCTATCCTCATATTGATTAGTGGTTCCAAATTAATAATAACTACTGCAGTAGGGAACAGACACAAAAGATACGCTCAGCATCTTTCCAAATTACTGTTCTGCTTTATTATGACGCAATTGAAGGTTTTTATGCACATGATTACGTAGGTATCACATTAATATTACAATTGTACGTTCATGGTAACAAGGGGCGTTACATAGGCAGGCTTATTCTAATCAGGACTCAAAAGAATGTAAACATTTACTGAAAATATTATTAGTGCCGTGTGCACAGTGAGGGCAGTGTGCAATACATACAAAATACAATACAATTATATACAGAACTTACAAATTTCCATTACAGTCTCCCCTCTTTTGATCAATATTTTGATCACTAACCATACCTGCTATCACCTTTAACCTGGAACCTCCACACGCTTAGGTGGAGGTAGTCCTGGCCAAAGAGGTAAAAAAAACTCCATTGTGGAGAAAATAATAGCTGAGCAACTTTTTCATTACAACATGACTTTTCATTGTGAAAAACAAATGATTGATAAGACATATTTACAGAGTACTGGCTGTACACTCCCGTGGCCAGAATGGCCTTCTAGCTGAATTGTGGACATGCTGACTTATCAGCATATGTAAACACAGACAATTCTACATAAAATGGAAGACATACAAAAGACAAATATGACTTCAACATGGCTAAACTATTTTTCAAATATATATATCCCTTACAATTAAAGTAATTGAATCAAAAAGTACCCTAGACTGTGATGACAAGAGGGAAACAAATCAAACACAGAGATTTCTTTAATTAAGTCATTTTTGCAGTGTCTGGTGTGGATCCAGGTGACTTTTCCTTCAAGTTTTGCAAAAACTGTACATGAAATAGATGCTGTATTGAGTCTCCAAACATTTCTTTATATATAAATGTCTCTTAACAATCCACAAGTCACCTGGCTTTAGTTTTAGATCCTTCCAAACTTTTAGGATCTGGAATTGGGGAGAAAACACATAAATTAGTTTGTCAAAAACCTTAAAAGATCAGCAATATTCTCTGTGAGATCCGAATGGAGGACTTCAGCTGCTGAGACAAAATATAAGCAAGTGAGTAACACACTCCCAAACAAAATCCCATAGGTAGAGAGTCCAACATCCCCCTTAGGGGCTTCATAAAATATAAGAAAACAGGCAAAAGTTTTCTAGTTTCTTACTCTACTTTGTCCGCTACATTGTGGACAGTAAGGGGTGTAAAAACAAAACCTCAAAACTTCTATTAAGGACTCTCCTATAAAAAAATATTTCCTCTGTTACTATCTGTACTTTCTGGCACTCTGTACTTACAAACTACTTCTGATAACACTTTTTACTGTGGCCTTTGCAGTAGCATTTGCCACTGGACATCCAAAAAACATGTCCATACAGACAAAATGCATACTCGTAAGATCCTGACTTGGGCATCTGGATATATCTTTTTTGTAATCTCTGGGAGGGATGTTCAGCTTTTGGTAACACCTTTGGTAACAGGTAAAACAAGAAGTGGTATGTTAGTAAAACAACTGTGGTGAACCCTGGCTCTATCCCATGCTCATTTACTAAGGCAGCCATAACTGCTTGTGACTGATGACACGGTCCATGTGTCGAGCTGGAGGGAAAAGAGTGGCTGGCAGACATAAATGATCACCTTTTCCAAAGTCCTGTTTCATAATAAGTTGCCCCCTGTGGACCACTTGTTCTTCTCGTTCTGGGGTCCTTAAAGTTGAATTATTAATCCCAGCTATACTGGGCCAGAACTAGGGTGGAATCTGTGAGTTGCACAGACCCATCAAGTGTCCGAGGCTGTAAATGCAGCATCCTTAGTCACCTGGTCTGCTTCCATGTGTGAAAGTTAATATGGCTACCTCAGCAAGAACCTGGAAGACTGAAAACAGCCGATCAAATTAACTTGGCATGCTTTATTGGTTTACCTGCCGAAGTAAAAACAAACTTCTGGCCCTTCAAATGGAACCAAAAGCTCTCTATATCTCGACTATCTATATAAATATACACTCTTTTTATAGCTCACAGGCTTTGCTAAAGCATGGAGCTCTGCTTCTTGAGCTGGGGAAAAAGGATCCAATGACTTTGAATACAGAGTATCCTTCTGGGTGATGAACTGCATACTCAAATCTACAAAAAATGTAATATCTGGGTCTTCAGGGAGTGTGTCCTGCACTGGGCTCACAGCAGCTGATTCCTTCATCATCAATTTAACACATGCGTCTTTTCCTTTCTTTTGAATAAATGTACGCATTTTTCATTGTTAGATTTGTACATAAACAAACTCATATTTTAAACCTTTCATTATACAAACATTTAGTTAGCTGTAAATTTGCTGCACAGAATGTCGGACTATTGACCAAAACAATATCTAACTTTGTCTAATAGCACCTTTGCATAAAAGCTACAGCTCTGATATATCGGGATGAACCCTTCATTACTGGGTCCAGCTTGCATAAATATATTACAAAGTCTTGTTTTCTATCACACTATTTGTGTAAGAACTCCAGTTTCATGTTTCAAAAGACAACTTTTTCCTGGCAATATTATAATAAATGATAACAATACCCTGCGGTCATGCAGAGATGCCCATAAATCCAAAATATTCTTCTGCTTATACCAGTGTACTTACAAGAAAAAGGGGCACATCATTTCACAATACACACATACTGCTTTGGATTTCAAAAATAAAAATAAATAAAACAAAAGGACCAATCTGTATGATGGACCAGAAAGCATCAAAAACTATAAAACAACTGGCTGCAGGTGGCATCTATCCTAAAAGGGTGTGTGGACTTGATGTGATGGGTCTGTTATATTTAAATTTTATTTATTATTACTCTCACATCATGGACCGCACATCAAGTTATTATCAAAAACCTTAAAATTTCATTTTTGTAGAAGAACTTCTTATGTATTCCATCCATCTTGGCTTTGTTAAATATTATGGCAGCTTTATTCCAAATAACAACCTCATCTTAATCTTTTTTTTCTCTCAAGAAGGGCTTATTGTATAAATGTAAAATTACAAAATTGTTATCTTAATCTAAACTAATCCCATTCATTACAAATTTCCCCAATAGCCTGGATTTCATTTCCAACCAAAGGTTGTCTAAACCAGTTTCAATATATCTATATAATTGTTAAACTCATATTAGAAATTAATACTCATTATTACTTAATTTTACTTAATTTACCTTTTTTAAATGCACTGTTTCCACTATCAAAGGATATTCAATTTGTGTAATACACGGTTAAATGTAACCTTCATTTTACCATGTTTGGAAAACAGATTCAAAATAATTGTGATCACATTGTTTACCATTAGATTCGTTAACCCGGCACATTTTGTTATAAATGTTTTGTCTAAAAAACAGAAATTGGCAATGGTGTCCTTTCAGCTTATCACTAACCTCTCATCCCAGCCACATTTCTTTCATGAGAGCACAAAGGAGGGGGTCACATCTGCGTACATGACACACACAAGCAATAGAACTAAAGGTCCCAGCATTCGCACACACACCAATATCTCTCTAAAATCGCTTACATTTTTCCCATTTGTACGCAACATGTGCATATCATTCTCTCACTTTCTTTTAACTCTTTAATATTTCTCTGCCTAAATTCTACTTTCCTTATTTTGTTTAAATAACTTTTATATCTAGCTTCTATGATTCTATGATCAGATGGGGAGCCACAGTGCTCATCCCATCTTCCCTCTCTGACAACATATAAAGTATTCTGTTTTACCTCTCATTTCTCTGTTTCTGACTTTTACTAGTTGTAGTGCCTGATCCCAAATTCATCCCACAACTTAACATGAAAATGTCCCTTTCTGTCTAGTTCTAATGTCACCCTTGATCCATCCTGCTCACATAGATAGCTGTTTCTCTAGCTGTTTACTCTGCATGATTCTTAGTCCCTGTGGACCTTGGTGGTAACCCAGTTACCCATTGTGGATCCCTGTCCACTCTAACCATTAATCTAGGGGCTCAGTATAGGCGGAACCGCACCTTTGGTTCATATATAGCGCTCCTCTTGCGCTGGGCATTTTTGAGGGTCTCTTACCCTTCATTCCCTTACTTAATTCAATGCCCATAATGACTGGCCAGTCTTCTCTCTCTTCTCTACGTGTGCCTATACCCTCTTGCCTCTAAACTACTTTATCTAGCAGATGTACTACATATACCTGTGAACAGCACTATTCTTCCCTTTCTTATCTATAACACTCCAATGGACAATAGACAGGGACAACATAACATATAACCACCAATCAATACAGTTCGATTAAGGGGAGTAAAATAGGTACCCTTTGTCCCAAAAATACCTTACCGATCAAGGAAGTCTGATAACTCAAATGTAAGCAAAAGGCTTACCTCAGCCGGCTGATTATCAGAAATTCCCAGATCGTCTCAAGCTCCTCGTTTCGGATACTCAGGGTCACCTGGAATCCCCTCCTAAGGCAAAGCTCGCCATGCTGACTCAGTTAAATTGATGATAGGCAACTCCTATCCTCATATTGATTAGTGGTTCCAAATTAATAATAACTACTGCAGTAGGGAACAGACACAAAAGATACGCTCAGCATCTTTCCAAATTACTGTTCTGCTTTATTATGACGCAATTGAAGGTTTTTATGCACATGATTACGTAGGTATCACATTAATATTACAATTGTACGTTCATGGTAACAAGGGGCGTTACATAGGCAGGCTTATTCTAATCAGGACTCAAAAGAATGTAAACATTTACTGAAAATATTATTAGTGCCGTGTGCACAGTGAGGGCAGTGTGCAATACATACAAAATACAATACAATTATATACAGAACTTACAAATTTCCATTACACATGGTATTGTCATAAAAAGTGTTTGGGGTCCTGAGTCCTGCCCCAGGGGACATGTATCAATGCAAAAAAAAGTTTTAAAAACGGCTGTTTTTTCGGAAGCAGTGATTTTAACCACTTGAGATCCACGCTATAGCCAAATGACGGCTACAACGCGGACCTACTTTGCCGGGACTACGTCCATTGATGTCATCCCGTGCACGAGCGGCCTGCGCTCCCCCTGCAGGGTGCGTGCGGCGTGCTCTGTGATCAGCGAGTCTATGAGAGTCGCCTGATCACAGATCAGAGTAGGGGGTCGATCCCGACCCCTTAAAATGTGATCAGCTGTCAGCCAATGACAGCTGATCATGTCATGTCGATAGAGCCGGAAACCGGCTATTTTTTCTCCTTGCGCTGACAGCATGAGGAGGAAAAAAAAGCCGATCACCGGAGGCCGTGAGAGGGACATCAGTCCCGATCATGGAGATCTGCCGCCAGATCACCAGTGCCCACATGTGCCCCCTGCCAGTGCCACCTAGCAATAGGCAGCAGTGCCGCCTACCAGTGCCCACCAGCGCCACCCATCAGTGCCCACAGTGCCACCCATCAGTGCCCACAGTGCCACCTATCAGTGCCCACAATCAGTGCCTCAACAACAGTGCTGCACATCAGTGCGACCTATCAGTGCCCATCAGTGTCACCTACCAGTGCCCATAAGTGCCCATCAGTGCAACCCATCAGTGCCCATCAGTGCCACCCATCAGTGCCGCCCATCAGTGCCCATCAGTGCCACCCATTAGTGCCACCTATCAGTGGTACCTATCAGTGCCCATTTGTGCCACCCATCCGTGCCACCCATCAGGGCCCATCAGTGGCTGTCAATTCTGCCTTATCTGTGCCCATCAGTACCGCCTTATCTGTCCCCATCAGTGCCGCCCTAACTGTGCCTATCAGTGCCACCTTAACTGTGCCTATCAGTGCCACCTTAACTGTGCCTATCCATGCCCCTGAATGCAGCCTATCAGTGCCCACCAGTGCCGCCTCATAAGTGCATATCAATGAAGGAGAATAATTACCTGTTTGCAAAATTTTATAACAAACTATGAAACATGATTTTTTTTTCAAAATTTTCCATTTTTTTTGTTTGTTTACCAAAAAATAAAAATCCCAGCTGTGATTAAATACCACCAAAAGAAAGCTGTATTTGTGGGAAAAAAATTATAAAAATTTCATTTGGGTACAGTGTTGTATGACCGCGCAATTGTCATTCAAATTGCGACATCGCTGAAAGCTGAAAATTGGTCTGGGCAGGAGGGGGATTTAAGTGCCCAGTAAGAAAGTGGTTAATAATGCTTAAAGTGAAACAATAAAAGTGAAATATTCCTTTAAATGTCATACATGGGGGTGTCTATAGTATGCCTGTGAAGTGGCACATGTTTCCCGTGTTTAATACAGTCCAAGAGCAAAATGACATTACTAAAGGAAAAAAAGTCATTTAAAACTACTCGCGGCTATAATGGCCCCGCCCCCTCTGATGCCTTGGGAAAGCCATAGGGATGTCCCCGTGCATCATAGGGGGCGGGGTCACCCGGGAATGTCACGGTGTGGCCCTGCCCTCAGTTATAAAAGACCTATCAAAGCGAAGATGCGTCATACGGTGGGAGTCTCCCATGGAGGCAGGTCAGTTGCGTTTTTTTTTCCGTTCCATCGGCGGAGCAAGAGAAGAAGAAGAAGACTTTGTGGGACACTTTTATTTTTTTATTTTTTAATAAAGGACTTGTCCCAAGCCGTGTCTTGTAATTTTTACTATTTTGACACTTTTTTGTTTTTGACACTTCCTCAACCTGGGAACCAATATTGGAGCCTTCCAATTGCTGTGCATCCTCCAGCAGCATGTAACCAATACTATGGTCGAATAATTCTGGTTGCTCCTCCGTGCATGAATGTGGGGCTACAGAAGGAGTAACTGTGCACAAGGAGCACAGGTGGAAAAGGCCGCTTTGGCAGCTGCATTGGAAGGCAAACTAGTATGAGTCTGGGTGAAAAAGGATAAGGAGGATGAGGATGGTTTTGCTATCCACTCCACCAACTCTTCTGCATGTTGTGGCTCAATAACAGCAGCAGAAAAAAAGGACAAGAGTGACCCGCCTGCAGCGGATGCACCATGTTCATGACCAACACTATTCACTGTAGACACAGAGGCTGCTTGCCCTCTTTTAGTGGCCTGTGATGTCTGCCTCTCATTGGTGGCCTTCCAGACATGATTGGGATTTTTTTTTTTCCATTTAAGAAAGGTTTATTAAAGGTAACACATGTTACATATAATCACTGTTAACATGAACATAGGCAAAATAATATCCATTGAAATTCGTACAAATTTATCTGAAGTCAAATAAATAGGATATGAGTGAGATTTTGGAATTAGACATTGTACATGTAATCTGGCAGAAATACATTCACTTTGTCATTTTGTTGACTCTTTATGGTCACCTTAAAGCTACATCTTAAGTGGACTATTGGTAAGTAAAGGTGGATAGGAGAGCTAGAAATGTATAGTAAAGACAAATCATGATAAGAGAAGGAAGAGGATGTATTAGGAGTAGAGACAGTAGAAGAAGAAGAAATGTAAAGGTGTGGAGTAAGTATTGAAAAAGAGTGTCCGGTGTGCTTCATCAAGTACATATCAAATCATCAGTTCATTATCAGATAATAAGCTATTATCTAATTTAAGCAACTATGTAATATATTTTAGTTCTAACTTGAAAAGGAGTTCAATATTTGTGGTTGTTTCAGACTTGTTTCTTTATATTATTAAGCCTATAGTCTAAAGCAAGGATAAGTGTCATGTACAGTATGGGTGGAAACCAGGGAGCCCCTAGGAGGGGTTAAATGGAAGTCATCAGTCTAATTCAAGTGATCTAAGTTTCTCATATTCTTGTGAATATCTAAAAGTAAACCAAGGAGACCATGTTTTGTGCTACCTCTCAATTTCATTATTGGACTGAGCGATCGTCTCCTCCATGTCACGAATATCAGTGATCCTGTGTAGCCATTCTTTAATAGAAGGCACATTTGTAGATTTCCAATAAAGAGGTATAAGGGATTTGGCTGCATTTAACAAGTGTTTAGATAGGGACCTCTTGTATTTTTGAAGCGAAAAATTAGTAACATGGAGTGGACAACATGCCACATCCAGCTTCAGCGAGGTTTCCGTGATATGGCGTATAATTTTTACAACCTCTGACCAATATTGTGTTATCCCGGTACATTGCCACCATATGTGAAAAAGAGTACCCTTATCTGTCTTACATCGCCAACAAAGTTCTGAGGACTGAGGATACCATTTATGCAGTTTGGCAGGTGTAGTATCCCATTGTGTGAGCTATTTATATCCTGTTTCCTGCATTCTGGTGCTCAATGAGCATTTATGAGCAAGTATACATGCCCTTCGCCATTGTTGTCAGAGAGCTCTATATTGAGTTCCATATTCCAGTGCTCTCTGAATCTGTGCAAGGTCGATTGTTTTGAGTCCTGCAACCAGGTATAGGCTAATGAAGTTGCTTTTCGAATTTCAGCTCCCTCCAAGCACACTGATTCCACTTCTGTTAATTGTCTCACGAAGTGTTTCTTTCGTTGGGTAGTGTTGACATAGTTTGGCAACTGAAAATAAGTCCAGAGTGGCAGACCCTGGGTATGGTTATCTCTTTTCAGTATGTCACAATCTAAGATTAGATCATTTTGGAAGCAGTGTTTGCAAGTAAGCGTCTGATGCTTGTAATGAATGATTCTTCATTCCTGGTGGAAAGTCAGGGTTGTTTTTTTAGCGGAGTAAAAGGACTTAAGGGTGTGGAAAGAACTGCTTTCTTTGTCAGAAGGTGAAAGATCGACAGAGTGGCGTTCAGCAAAGGGTGTTGTTTCAAAGTCGGGGGATATCTCATCCATGGTATCCAGGGAGAGAATCTTAAAGGGATTGGGCTCAGTTCATTTTCCAGATATACCCAGTCTTTGAGTTTCTGGTGGCAGTGCCAATCTATAATCCTCGTGATATGTGAAGCATGATAGTATTTTCTATAGTCGGGTAAGACCATGCCGCAATTTTCTTTAGGTCTGGTTATAAGATTGAACCTGATCCATGGGCGTTTATGTGCCCACACAAAATCAAGCTGGATCGATTGTAGTTTCTTAAAAAAACTTTGTGGTATTTTTATGGGTAGGGTTCTGAAAAGGTAAAGGATATTGGGTAATATGGACATTTTACAAATGTCAGCTTTACCAAACCAGGAAACATTTTTTGTGTGCCAGGATAATAATTCTTTCCCTATAGTTTTCAAAAGGGGTGGGAAGTTCTTATCAATAATATGGGAGAGGTGGGGGGTCAGCCAGACACCCAGATACTTGAGCGCCGAGGCCTCCCATTTGAAGGAGCTGTGAAGTTGTGCGTCCTTACATATTTTTTCGGGTAGAGTGGCATTCATTGCCTCTGATTTTGCATAATTGATTTTCAGATAGGAAATTTATCCATAAGTGGAGAATTCCTTTAATAATATGGGGATCGAAGTGAGAGGATTAGTCAAGAAAAATAATAAATCATCAGCATAAGCTGCTATTTTAAATTCTGTATTAGCAATCTTAAATCCCTGGATATCCTGGGTGGCCATTACCCTCCTAATGAAGGGTTCAAGTGATAATATAAAAAGGAGTGGTGAAAGGGGCAACCTTGCCTAGTGCCATTGGTAATGGTTACCGTATTAGATAGAGAGCCATTTATTCTTAGTTTAGCAGAAAGGTTCTTATATAACGCAGATATCCATGCCATCATATGTGTGCTTAGGCCAACGTACCAACATGTTGCCAGCATAAAGTCCCACGCTACTCGATCGAAGGCCTTTTCAGCATCCGTAGACAAGAGAAAGCCCTCGATTTTTCACATCCTAGCCACATAGATTAAGTTCAGTGATTTTGTGACGTTGTCCTTAGCTTCCCTGCCGGGCATAAATCCGGCCTGTTCTGATCCAATTAAAGTATGGAGTAGGGGCTTAAGTCTGTTTGCTAGTATTTTGGTCAAAAGTTTCACGTCCAGATTTAGCAATGAGATTGGTCTGTAGCTGGGGCATTGCGTAGGGTCCTTATTCGGTTTAGGTATGACAGTTATGTGTGCCAAAAGAAATGTCGGGGGGACGTCTCTGGGTGTGGGAAAAGAGTTTAGTGCTTTCGTCAGGGGATTTGTCAATATGTTCATAAAGGTTTTATAGTAGATGGACGTAAAGCCATCTGGGCCAGGGCTTTTTCCCATCTTTAAATCTTTTATTGCTAATTGTATTTTGGAATTGTCAATGGATTGTTCCAGAGCCTCGATGCCTGCCTCTGATAGTTTAGGGAGTTTAGAGGAGTTTAGATATTCTTGAATAATTTGTGCCCTGTTTCCCTGCTTTTCTGCTGGTTTATGTGGCGCCGGTAAATTATAGAGGTTAGAATAATAGTCGTGAAAGTGTTGGGCGATCAGCTCGTCCGTCAAGTCCAGAGTCCCTTTTTTATTTTGTATGCCTAGGATTTTATTGTGATGTCGGGGTCCTCTCAGGGCCTTAGCTAAAAATTTGCCTGTTTTGTCTCCAAATTCATAATATATTTTTTTCTTAAAGAACAAGAAGCGTTTAGTTGTAGCGTCAACTATTTGCTGTAGGGTTTTCCTGGCTTCAAGTAGTTCAGTCGCTGTTCGCTTTGTCAGTGACTGTTTATGTTGGGATTCCAAGTTTGAGATTTTATCTGTCAGGTTTGTGATTTCTTTTTCACTGTCCCTCTTTCGCTGAGCCCCCATCCTCATTAACTCCCCCCTGACAGAGCATTTATGGGCCTCCCATATCATCAGGGGGTCCATCCCTTGAGTTTCATTATAAATGAAAAACTCTTTCAAATGTGACGTGATTTTTGGTAACAACACATGGTCTGTCAGGAGTGCAGAGTTCAGTTTCCAATTCGGAGCTCTATCAGAGGGGATAGTTGAATCCAGCGAGAGCGAGACAGGAGCATGGTCAGATATGGATTGGATACCAATGTTAGTTTTCGTGACAGTGTGTAGATCTTTGCGCGATATAAAGATATAGTCTATCCATGAGTATCGTGCATGTGGGGCAGAGTAGAAGGTAAAGTCTCTGCTGTCTGGATGCATATAGCGCCATGTGTCAATAAGATGTAGAGAATCCAACAGTGCTTTTAAGCGTTTCAGAATTCGATAAATTATATATGATTTGCCGGAAGATGTATCTGTCCAAGAATTTAAGGGGAGATTAAAATCTCCTCCCAAGATTATACGGCCCGAGCAAAAACCCTCAAGCTCCTTTATCATGCGTCTACAGAAGGTTAATTGGATATTTGGAAAGTATACATTAGCTAAGGTTGTTGGAATACCGTTATGTTTCCCTTTCATTAAAAGATATCTTCCTTCTGGGTCAGCCAGTTTGTCGGTCATTTCAAAGTTGGCGTCTTTGATAACCAGTATAGTGACCCCTTTAGATTTAGCCAAAATATTTGTGGCATGGTGTGCCTCAATAAAGTAGGAGTCAGTGAGCCTGGGTATGCTATGTGTTTTAAAGTGCGTTTCTTGTAAGAATGCAAAATGAGGCCTACCTTTCTTTAATTCCCTTAAGAGTGTCAAACGCTTCTCTGGTATATTCAAGCCTCTGATGTTATGAGAGACTACTGTAAGGTTACAACCCAGTGAAGAGTACGCCATTGTACGACCGTGGACAGATCCAGAGAACTGTGTCCTGTAAACAACACTTAATCAAGTAGAACGTGAGTACTGGTGAATATATGTTTGATAAACATTTATATGAGAACAAACACCACCGTCAAGAAAGAAAAGTATAGAAAGATGGAGAATAGCAGCAAGAAGAAGGTAAGTCATCAAATTTTCACCTTTTAAATAGATATACTATCGATAAGGTCTTATGTAGTACACTCTCCTGTGGCCAAGGTCACACCGGGAGGTACTTTGTGGGGGAAGTGGGAGGTAACGACCGATATGAATATCACCAGGCAAAAATGCCCTTTACTCTGCAAGGGAAGTAAAATAACCTATCGGGGATAAGAGGCCCACAGCCTCATCATGTAGCCTATGAATGGGTTAAAATTGAATCATACTGCATCATAATGTAAAGTATTTGAGATGCAGAAAAACAACCACACTAATAAGGAACGCAATAGATAGGAGATACTATTGGCATTTGAAGGTAACCTTATTCCTGTCTCTCCGCCTCATCGGTGTCAGGCTTTCGGAGACATAACCACAACATTGGGGTGCCCATGCCTTTTATACTATATATCCTCTTTATGGGAACATTACTAGTAACTAAACACTCTAAACCATTGTTTCTAATATAAGCCCAATCAACATAAACTGTGTGTGAAAATTCTGGACATCTGATCCTGTAAAGTAAAGAAATGTTAGATGTAACTCTGAGATCAGTAGGTAAGAACCCATCACCACGGACTAACAAATGTCCAACCATGAGAATCAGCTCCCAGCCTTCAGTCTCATCCAGTGTTATTTTACAGGATCATAACCATTGAAAGAAAGAACAAACTCCGGCCACATCTTGTACTGCAGGCGGTGTAGAGAAGATGTCTCATAACACAGTCCCCAGAGTCCAGGACGTAAGTTCTGTGCCTGCCGGGGTTTAAAGCGGAATTCTCCATTTGTTGAGTATGGGTAAATTACCATAAGTTCAGTTCCCACACTATGTTTAGGGTATCCCATTGCTCGTTTAAAATTGAATAAATTCGGGTAAAAAGCAATCAAGTGATCAAAAAAACAGTTGTTGTAAAGATAACACGGTGTACACCCCATTAAACATGGTAGTTATGACTTTTAAATTGGAGATGGAGAGATAGATCATCTTCTAGGTATCATCCAGGATTCCCGACCTGTGCGCTCTGGGGGTGCGGGAAAGTGAGCCTCCTTGTCTACCCTGCTTCAACTTCTTAGATTGGCGCTTATCAGGGGATGCAACGGTGAGCAGGGGGGACTTCTGTTCAGAGGAGGAATAAGAAATTCTTGGTACCAGTCCGGGAGTTCAACTGGACCTAGTTGTAAGGAGTTGCAAAACTCTGGAAGGTCCTCTGGTGAGTGTAAAGAGTATTGTCTGCCATTGTGCGTCACCAGTAGGGCGAACGGAAAGCGCCATGTATATCTCAGGTCTTTCTCACGGAGCTTGTCTAAGAGGGGTCACAGAGACCTGCGATTTTTCAAAGTTATTTGAGACAAGTCCTGGAAGAGCATTATCAACTCTCCATTAAACACAATTTGATCATTGGGGCGCGCCTTTTGCATAATCTCTTCCTTCAGTGTGAAACTCTGAAGACAGCATATAATATCATGTGGGGGCATGTTGTCTGGGCCTCGTGCTCTCAGAGCTCTATGTGCTCTCACAAATTCAATAGCAGTATCCTCAGGGCGTTCTAGCAGACTATTAAATACTCTTTGAAGTGCAGGGATAATTTGATCATTGTCCACAGTTTCGGGGATCCCTCATACCCGTATATTACTCCTCCTCCCCCTATTATCAAGGTCCTCCAAGTGTCTGTTCATTTCTATGAAATGATTAGAGTGTGAGGAGGTGACCTTTTCAAGCCTGCAAATAGCTTTCTCCCTCTGTTTTCCCAGCAGCCTTAGCCGAGGCCATTTTCTCAGTGAGCTCCAGCAGGTTAGATTTGAGGTTAGTTATTGCTGCTGAGAATGTGGACCTAATGTCTGCTGCAAATATGGACATGTCTGCATAAGTGAGGGGGTGATTAGAGTGTGAAAGTCCCCTACCGTTGTCCTCCGCAGCAGACTGTGAGTCTTCACTGAAGTCTTCCTCTGTGTGTTTCAGCGCCATCTTAGCTCCGGCCACGTTACTCCGGGACAGAGACTGATTCCGGAAGATTTCGGATATGTTCCTGCCCTGGAAAGCTGTCGCTAGACGGCGAGATCGGGTGTGTGGTGTCCGGTTGTTCTGCCTGCTCATTATCAGGAGCTGAGATGCAGAATGACGGCTTAAGGCTGCGGGTCCTCTGGAGCTCCTCTAGCAAGCAGCCATATCCGTCGAGCGCCAAGCCACGCCTCCTGGGATTTTTTTTTAACACTGCACTACACTGTATTTTATACTGTACACTGGCTGCACTGTATTATATACTGTGTACACTGCCTGAATTATATACTGTGTACACCACCTGAAGTGTATTATAAACTGTACACACTGTATTATATACTGTGTACATACACCGCCTGCACTGTATTAGAAACTGTACACTGGCTGCACTGAATTATATACTGTGTACACCACCTGAAGTGTAATTTATACTGTACACCGCCAAATGCACTGTATGTATAGTCTACACTGAATGCAGAGTATATATATATATATACATATATATATATATATATATATATATATATATATATATATATATATATACACACACACACACTAGACTGTATACAGTATATGTATATATGTATATGTGTGTGTATACTATTATATATTATACACCACTGAATGCACTGTATATCTTTTTTATGCTTTATTGAAGGAGTGCTTTATTGAATTAGTACAGCAGAGCATATACAGCAATGAAAAACATTATACACAGCAAAGCATGGTGTACTGAATAAAATATATGCAATTAGAAAGAACATTTCTCATCTAGTCAAAACTAAACATTCAAACATAGAATATGTATTTCTTGTATCAGTGTCAGGGCCAGGACCCAGCGGGGGGGGGGGGGGGGGGGGGGGAGGGACATCATGAGATAGGTGAACCGAGAGCCATGGAAGGGGGGCAAAGTCATCAGGGTCAGTAATACAGTCATATTTTAATGACTATTCATTAGTCAGTGAGAGAGGGGGAGGCAATCTATTGGGATGTCCACGGCAACCACACCTTATCAAATTTTCAGGAGCAACCCCAGCTAATGTACGTAAGTCTGTAGAGGGGCAATGCAGCATTAACTCTATTTTCCCAGGAGGACACTGTAGGGGAGGCAGGGGAGGGCTACTTACAAAGAATCTCTTGTTTGGCATAGAATAAAAGACATGAGATCAATAGTTTACTATGAAAGGGTTGTTCATCTGCATGTATCCCTAGAAGAGCCAGTTGGAGGCAGGGGAGGACTACTTACAAAGAATCTCTTGTTTGCCGTAGAATAAAAGATATGAGATCAATAGTTTACTATGAAAGGGTTGTTCATCTGCATGTATCCCTAGAAGAGCAAGTTCCGGTGTCATAGGGACAGACAGTTCAAGCCGGATGTTAAGTTGTTCAAAAATAGCAGACCAGAAGACAGACATAACCGGGCATTCCCAAAACATATGATAATATGTACCTAACTGTGTCTGACAGCATTGAAATTGTGGGTCTCTATCAGGGTATATCTTATGTAACCATGCAGGAGTGAAACAGAAACGGTGCAAGAACTTTACTTGAGGATATATATTGGGGATATCCAATTTCCATCTATCCCAAATTTTGGGGTACTCTGTGGTTAGCAGAGTTCCGTATAGAGCAGACAGAGGCTTCTCCAGACCACCATGGGATAGCAGATCCTCTACCGGGTCTAACTGGAGGAGGGGAGGTTCAGGAAACCGGGCCCTGGCAGCATGGCGAAGTTGGGCATACCGGAAAAACATCCAACCGGGTAATTTATATATTCTCGAGATCTGAGCGAAAGGAATGCACTGTATATATAGTTACACTGAATGCAGAGTATATATATATATATATATATATATATATATACACACACAGTATATACACTACACTGTGTGTATATATATATATATATATATATATATATATATATTGCACTGCCTCCACTAAATAACCTGCCTGCCTAATTTAGCTCAATCTCTCTCTCTCTCTCTCTCTCCATCCACGCCAACAACACTACACACGGCCACTGTTGGAAGCAGCCTTATATTGTGCGGGGCATGGACTTAGTCCTCCTGAGCCATGATTGGCCAAAGGCACCCTGCCTTTGGCCAATTATGGCTCTCGCAGCAGAGCACGCTGTGATTGGCCAAAGCATGCAGGTCAGGTGCATGCTTTGGCCAATCATCAAACATCAATTCACTGCGATCTTGCAGTGCATTATGGGGCATTCCGCGGCACTCAAATTTCCTACGAACGCCCCATATGTTCAGTTTTCCAGCCAACGAACACCCGATGTTCGAGTAGAACTTACGTTCGTCTCAAACCGTGGGCTCATCCCTAGTGATAACACCATGTCTCACTGCTGGCTCCTGGTATAGCTGGGTACTTTAAATACAACTGAATATACCCCTGAAATGTGCTAGCAATCATTCTTTTGAGATTTAAAGCACCTAGTTATCCCAAGAGGTGGTGGTGAGTGCCATTCAGAAGTATCAGAATATGTGTACCAGGTAAGTATCTTTAAATCACTTTTTCAGGTGATTTGACTTTGGGGGTGGAGGGCTTTCATGAGGGCAGGCCTTCCACATTCATGAAAGATCCACTTTAAATGGTAACAACAGTAGAATATTCCTGGGTATTGGGGATCAAAACAGCAGCTTATAGTTTTCTTTGGTAAAACATGTGACAGGGGAATCTAGAGTCAGAAGATTGTGGGAGACAGATACAAAGCATTGTCACCTCAAAGCACTGGAGTGGGACCCCAAAAGATGAGCCTTGCAGCTGCTCTTTGGAATACCATGCAATAACATGTTTATTGTATTTTTATTTTTAAATGGAGGCCTGTACAATCACTTAAACATGGTTTTCAAACCTGTTATTTAACAGCTTTATTTTTCATGTCACTCTGGAAGTCACATTAACCACTTACTGACCGCCCTATACCGCATTTATATATACGTGATTCTACATTTCCTCCTGTAGGGGGCATGTGCACGACACCAGCGGGCTGCTTCTGCAGTGATTCTTCACAGCAGAAGCTGATCTTCAGGTGTAGGGCACCCAGTGTCCACCAGCACCCGTTGATCACTGGTAAACACAGAACAGGGAACTGCCTATGTAAACAAGGCAGATCGCCCCTTCTTACAGGGGGGAATGGATGGATTCTGTGTTCCTGCAAAGCACACAGTTAACCCTTTGACTGCTCTAGATGTTTAACCCCTTCCCAGCCAGTGTCATTAGTACAGTGCACATTTTTAGCATTGATCACTATTAGGGGTTTATTTACTAAAGATGAAAAGTGCAAAATCAGGCTCCCTTCTGCATAGAAACCAATAAGCTTCTAACCCCAGCTTGTTCAATTAAGCTTTGGTAATAAAACATGGAAGCGCATTGGTTTCTATGCAGAAGGGAGCCTGATTTTGCACTTTCCAGCTTTAGTAAATAAACCCCTTAGTGTCACAAAGTGTCAAAAGTGTCAATGTTGATTGTCTGCCACAATACACAATATTGCAGTCCAGCTATAAGTCGCTGAATACAACCATTACTAGTAGATAGGGATGAGCCAAACACCCCCCTGTTCGGTTCGCTCCAGAACATTCAAACAGGCAAAAAATTTGTTCGAACACGCGAACACCGTTAAAGTCTATGGGACACGAACCTGAATAATCAAAAGTGCTAATTTTAAAGGCTTATATGCAAGTTATTGTCATAAAAAGTGTTTGGGGACCTGGGTCCTGGCCTAGGGGACATGGATCAATGCAAAAAAAGTTTTAAAAACGGCCGTTTTTTTGGGAGCAGGGATTTTAATAATGCTTAAAGTGAAACAATAAAAATGTAATATCCCTTTAAATTTCGTACCTGGGGGTGTCTATAGTATGCCTGTAAAGGGGCGCATGTTTCCCGTGTTTAGAACAGTCTGACAGCAAAATGACATTTCAAAGGAAAAAAAGTCATTTAAAACTACTCGCGGCTATTAATGCATTGCCGGTCCGACAATACACATAGAAGTTCATTGATAAAAACAGCATGGGAATTCCCCACAGGGGAACCCTGAACCAAAATTAAAAAAAAAAAAATGACGTTGGGGGTCCCCCTAAATTCCATACCAGGCCCTTCAGGTCTGGTATGGATATTAAGGGGAACCCCGCGCCAAAATAAAAAAAAAAATGTCGTGGGGTCCCCCTAAAAATCCAGACCCTTATCCGAGCACGCAACCTGGCAGGCAACAGGAAAAGAGGGGGGACGAGAGAGCGCCCCCCCTCCTGAACCGTACCAGGCCACATGCCCCCAACATTGGGAGGGTGCTTTGGGGTAGTCCCCCAAAACACCTTGTCCCCATGTTGATGAGGACAAGGGCCTCATCCCCACAACCCTGGCCGGTGGTTGTGGGGGTCTGTGGGCAGGGGGCTTATCGGAATCTGGAAGCCCCCTTTAACAACGGGACCCCCAGATCCTGGCCCTCCCCCCTGTGTGAAATGGTAAGGGGGTACAAAAGAGAAGAAGATGAAGAGAAGTGCGGGAGCCTCCCTCCGTGCCATCATGGATGCGGAGCGGGCCGAGGAGAAGAAGGGAAGAAGACGCCGACGCCGCGGAGGAAGAACCAGAAGAACCAGAAGAACCAGAAGCAGAAGAAGATGGAGGAAGAAACTGAAGGAAGATAGAAGATAGAGGATAGAAGAAAGAAGAAGCATTTAAATAAATGAATTGTCAAAAACTGTCTCTTGTCATTTTTAACATTTTTGACAGTTTTTTAGTGAAATGGTAGGGGGTACTTTTGTACCCCCTTACCATTTCATACAGGGGGGAGGGCCGGGATCTGGGGTCCCCTTGTTAAAGGGGGCTTCCAGATTCTGATAAGCTCCCTGCCCACAGACCCCCACAACCACCGGCTAGGGTTGTGGGGATGAGGTCCTTGTCCTCATCAACATGGGGACAAGGTGTTTTGGGGGCTACCCCAAAGCACCCTCCCAATGTTGAGGGCATGTGGCCTGGTATGGTTCAGGAGGGGGGCGCTATCCCGCCCCCCCTCTTTTCCTGTGGCCTGCCAGGTTGCGTGCTTGGATAAGGGTCTGGTATGGATTTTTGGGGGGATCCCGCGCTGTTTTTTTTTATTTTGGCGCGGGGTTCCCCTTAAAATCCATACCAGACCTGAGGGGTCTGGTATAGATTTTGAGGGGGACCCCACACCATTTTTTTTTTTAATTTTGGCCGGGGTTCCCCTTAATATCCATACCAGACCTGAAGAACCTGGTATGGAATTCAGGGGGACCCCCATGTCATTTTTTTTTTTAATTTTGGTTCGGGGTTCCCCTGTGGGGAATTCCCATGCCGTTTTCATCAATGAACTTCTATGTGTATTGTCGGACCGGCAATTCATTAATAGCCGCGAGTAGTTTAAATGACTTTTCCTTTGAAATGTAATTTTGCTGTCAGACTGTTCTAAACACGGGAAACATGCGCCCCTTTACAGGCATACTATAGACACCCCCCAGGTACGAAATTTAAAGGGATATTACACATTTATTGTTTCACTTTAAGCACTATTAAAATCACTGCTCCCGAAAAAACGGCCGTTTTTAAAACTTTTTTTTGCATTGATCCATGTCCCTTGGGGCAGGACCCAGGTCCCCAAACACTTTTTATGACAATACCATGAATATAAGCCTTTAAAATTAGCACTTTTGATTTCTCCCATAGACTTTTAAAGGGTGTTCTGCGGCATTCGTATTTGACGCGAACACCCCAAATTGTTTGCTGTTCGGCGAACTTGCGAACAGCCGATGTTCGAGTCGAACATGAGTTTGACTTGAACTCGAAGCTAATTCCTACTAGTAGACTAAAAAAGGAATAAAAATTATATTTGTGGGAAAAAAATTACATAAATGTTGTTTGGGTACAGCACTGCATGACCACACAATTATCAGTTAAATTAACACAGTGTAGTATCTTAAAAAATGGCCTGGTCATGAAGTGGAGTAAATCTTCTGGAGGTCAAATGGTTAAAATGAATCTCTCCCGACAGCGTACAGTCCTATATGGAAGTGCCCAGCTCCCTGTGCCTTTTTTGACATGCTTTTTTTACCTTGCTTATTAGGTTTGACATTGGCCAGAATTTAATATCAGAATTCACCCCCAAGGACACCGGCGGCTGCTTATGCTTATTCCTTAACTATCGCATGCATGAACCATTACTTATTTACCGCACACATTTATTTATTTATTTCCTTTTGTGATTGACCATCCTATGTGGTATTTATCGAGCGTTTTTGCTTTATATGGTAAATACCACATAAATCATAAGTGAATTGACATTTTCAGGATTGGATGCGGTAGCAGTTTTCTGTTAGGGGCTCCAAAAGTGTTATATAGTTTCTTCTAATTTATTCCTTAAAATATTTTTTTTTTAAATAACAAACATGTCATACTTACCTCCACTATGCAGTTCGTTTTGCACAGTGTGGCCTCAATCATCATCTTCTGGGGTCCCCGGGTGGCTCTTACAGCTTCTCCTCACATCGGTAAACCCCCTGGGAGAAGCGCTCTCCTGGGGGGGTTACTTTGTGGGCATGTTCCCGAGTCCAGCATTTGCGTCTATAGACACAGAATGCTGGACTCGGCGCTGCCCCCTGACGCCCGAGTCATTGGATTTGATTGACAGCAGCAGGAGCCAATGGCTGCACTGCTATCAATCTATACAATCAAGAGCCGAGAACCCTGGGCAGAGAGGTACAGAGAGGACTGTAAAATAGCACTGGAGGCTTTTAAGGAATCAGCTTCCTTTGCTGCATAACAAAACAACTAAACAAAGTACTGGAACAGAAAGATATGGAAATCAAACAGAGGAAAAAGAGGAAGTATCTGAGAGATACAAATGATTATCAGTCACAACAAACGTTTAAATGGCAAATACAGCTCAAACAGGTAAGAGTTGGATCAACGGTATCATCCCCGGAGAGGAAGGTAAGGATTGTATCCCCAAGAAGAGATCTTAGACTAAGATCCCCTGAGAGAGATGCAAGGATAAGGTCTCCAGGAAGAGATTATAGACCAAGATCTCCTCAATTCAGATATAGATCTCCTGAACCATGTAGATCAGAGAGAGGTAATACAAATGGACAAGAAAGAACCTATAGAGAAGAAAACACTCAGGGCCGGATTTGCCATAAGGCCACCGAGGCCAGACTTCGCGGCCGCCCCCCCCTTTCGGGCTGCTCGTTAAAGTTGATTAAGGGCACCGGTGCCCTTAGAAAAGATGGCCGCGAGCCGCCCACTACTGCGCATGCGCAGTTCTGAAGCAGCCGCGCTCGGGAAAACTCGTATGCGCTCGGCTGGGCGGCACATGCGCAGTAGCGTGATTTCGCCGCCCGGCACCATTTTTGAAAAAGATTAAGAAGTAATGTCAGCGGTGCGGCGGCGGGGGGAGAGAGATGACATCTCTCATTGCCAGCACCGCTGTTTCGCCCTCCTTCATCTGGTGGCAGACAGGCAGCATGGCAAGTGACATCAACATCTGGTGGCAGCGTGGCAAGTGACATCAACATCTGGTGGCAGCGTGGCAAGTGACATCAACATCTGGTGGCAGTGTGGCAAGTGACATCAACATCTGGTGGCAGCGTGGCAAGTGACGTCTCCATCTGGTGGCAGCATGGCAAGTGACATCCCCATCTGGTGGCAGCGTGGCAAGTGACATCCCCATCTGGTGGCAGTGTGGCAAGTGACGTCTCCATCTGGTGGCAGCGTGGCAAGTGACATCAACATCTGGTGGCAGCGTGGCAAGTGACGTCTCCATCTGGTGGCAGCGTGGCAAGTGACATCTCCATCTGGTGGCAGCGTGGCAAGTGACATCCTCATCTGGTGGCAGGCAGCGTGGCAAGTGACATCTCCATCTGGTGGCAGTGTGGCAAGTGACGTCTCCATCTGGTGGCAGCGTGGCAAGTGACATCCCCATCTGGTGGCAGCGTGGCAAGTGACATCCCCATCTGGTGGCAGCATGGCAAGTGACATCCCCATCTGGTGGCAGCATGGCAAGTGACATCCCCATCTGGTGGCAGCCAGGCAGCGTGGCAAGTGACATCTCCATCTGGTGGCAGCGTGGCAAGTGACATCTCCATCTGGTGGCAGCCAGGCAGTGTGTCAAGTGACATCTCCATCTGGTGGCAGCATGGCAAGTGGCAAGTGACATCTCCATCTGGTGGCAGCATGGCAAGTGACATCCCCATCTGGTGGCAGGCAGAGTGGCAAGTGACATCTCCATCTGGTGGCAGCGTGGCAAGTGACATCTCCATCTGGTGGCAGCGTGGCAAGTGACATCCCCATCTGGTGGCAGCGTGGCAAGTGACATCCCCATCTGGTGGCAGCCAGGCAGTGTGGCAGGTGACATCTCCATCTGGTGGCAGCGTGGCAAGTGACATCCCCATCTGGTGGCAGGCAGCGTGGCAAGTGACATCTCCATCTGGTGGCAGCGTGGCAAGTGACATCCCCATCTGGTGGCAGGCAGCGTGGCAAGTGACATCTCCATCTGGTGGCAGCCAGGCAGTGTGGCAAGTGACATCCCCATGTGGTGGCAGCATGGCAAGTGACATCTCCATCTGGTGGCAGGCATAGTGTCAAGTGACAAGCGATGGTGGCAAGTGACACTCTCAGGACTCCCAATGATTCTGCATTATGGTGAGTTGAACTATTTCATTTTACATTACAATGTAATGATAGAAATAATGTGCTTCAATCATCCTGACACCATACCAACCATGGTGCCGGGGATGATTGAGGCACTAACACCAGCAATTGCCCTGAAAAATTGCCCGCGAAAAATTGTTACCCCGCGCGCTTACCCTGAAGTACAATTAAAGCCAGTTGTTTTCAGTGTTCTCGTGTATGGTGTGTGTGTGTGTGTGTGTGTGGGGGGGGGGGGGGGCGGCATTGAAGGACCCGGCCTTGGGGCGGCAAAGGGAGTAAATCCAGGCCTGAAAACACTGGACCAAGAACCCCCAAACTGTGGTGGAAAAATAAAACT
Source organism: Aquarana catesbeiana (assembly GCF_042186555.1). Taxonomy (NCBI): domain Eukaryota; kingdom Metazoa; phylum Chordata; class Amphibia; order Anura; family Ranidae; genus Aquarana; species Aquarana catesbeiana. Next base: position 461,901,287 of record NC_133324.1, on the reverse strand, counting down.
AAATCACCAAGACAACCCTATTGGAAAAACACTGGGAATAGAAACAACCAAAAGCCACATAATCAATCAAACAATTGATACGGGAATTCAGGAAGTGGTGAACAAGAACATTATGGTTATTATTACAATCAAAGTAATAATGTCAGGAGAGATTTTTCACAATATCAAAATCAACAATATCAAAAATATCAACAATATGATAGGGGTGATCATTATGACCAGTATCAGTATGAATCTAGGAGGAGTCCAATTCATACCCACAATAGATATGAAGCCCTGAGGGATTGTAGAGATCAGGATCAGGCAAGGTCTTTTTTGGATTATCGCAGGAGCGAGAGAACCCCACCATGACACGAACAAAAAACAAACGCAAGGAGTCCCAATGTAAGAGGGGATGCAGAGGAGGACACAAGATGCAAAAGAAAAAGAGAAAGAGAGAGAAAAAGAGAGTAATCGGGGAAGGTATCCATAATCTAAGCAGAATTTAATTAAGGACTGAGTTATTAACTTTAGACAAAGGATTGAAATATGCCCCCAAACGTAACTTAAACAAATTTGAAATGTATGTGGACATTCAGAAGTTCAAGAGAAAATTGAACATACAAAAATACATGATGAATCAGACTCCAAGTACTAGGCATGACAAAGTAGATACACCTGGAAGAATTATACATAGCCAATTAAGGAACAAATCATTGTTTAATCCCCCAGTCTCAAATAATGAGCATATAGAAGTTTTTAACCAAATGGTTATACAAGACTTGGAAAAACTAAAAATTCAAAGAACAAGTGATCCGCGAAGTATTAAAAAAGGAATCAAGGAACTTGAGGAGAATAAACAAATCATAATTAGACCTGCGGACAAAAAGGGAGCTATTGTCGCATTGTCCAAAGATTATTATTACAAGGAATTGCAAGACCAACTGAGTGATGTTAATACCTATATTCAATTAAAGAGGAACCCAACTAAGGAATACAAAGAAGAACTATCAGAGTTAGTACTCAGAGGAAGCATGAAAAATATTCTAACTAAAAAGGAGGCAAAATATTTGGTACCAGACACATGTAGGAGCCCAATAATCTATACAGTTCCAAAAATTCATAAAAACCAAACACATCCACCGGGAAGACCCATTATAAATGGGATTCAGTCCATAAATGCAAGAATAGGTCAGTATGTGGACAACTTTATACAACCTCTAGTGTCCAAAACAGTCTCTTATTTGAGGGACACTAAACATTTAATACAGATACTAAATAGTGTTGAACTTAGACCGGAATGTAAATATCTTATAGCTACAGCCGATGTATCATCGCTGTATACTATAATAGATCACGAGGAGGCTATCTCTGCTTCGAAATGGCTATGGATCAATATAGCAGCCTTATTTCTAAATAAAAGCGATTCATATTCAGGTGCCTGGCGTATGGATTACAACACAATTATTTTTGGCATAATGGTGAATATTACAGACAACTTAATGGTATAGGAATGGGTGCCAAGTATGCACCTAGTGTTGCCAATATATTAATGGCCAAAAGGGAGGAGCAAGCAATTTATTCTGATGTGCCAGATGATCTAATTTTCTACAAGAGATTTATTGATGATTGCATCCTGATATGGAAAGGTGATGAAGACAGACTGACTAGATTTTTTGATTAATTAAACAACAATCAGAAAAATATTAAACTGACCTGTGAGATTAGCAATAATATGGTGCACTTCCTGGATCTGATAATACAACTGGATAAGGGTACAATAAATACTAAAACCTTTTTAAGCCTGTGGAAAGAAACAGCTATATTCCAGTGGATAGCTGCCACCATGATCCATGACTAATCAATATTCCGAAGGGCCAAATGGTACGCCTTAGAAGAAAATGCTCTGATGATAGTACCTATTTGGAACAGGCCAGATTATTGGGCTAAAAATTTATAGTGAAAGGTTACAATGAAAATTTAATTGAGGAGAAAATACAAGAAGCATATTGAATCCCAAGAGATTCATTGATCCAAGACAAAGAAAAGGAAATTTCCAAGTCTCATGAAATCCCCCTCATATTGAATTACAACACTCAACATAGAGAAGTGGAACAGATTATTACCAAACATTGGGCACTCCTCAAGGCGGATAAACATTTGAATACTACCTTACTTGATAGACCTTGCTTTGTCTATAGAAGAGCTCCCACCCTTAGGGACCTGATAGCTAAAAATATCATGGATCCCCCTAAAAGATCTAATGAACTGTCCTTTTTCCAGGGAAAGGGATTTTTGTCCCTGTAAAAGATGTTATGCTTGTAAAAACACGAACTTTGGTGGCCAAAAATGTACCTGTTTGGTATCTACCAGTACTAATAAGGAGTATCAGATTAAAGATTTTATTTCCTGCATAACTGAAGGGGTCGTGTAAATGTTGCAGTGTTCGTGTTCACTGCAATATATAGGGAGAACTAAATGCCCCATGTGGAAACGTATAAGAGAGCATGTACAGAATATTAGGAACGGCTTCCCTAAACACAGTGTATCACGTCATTTCACTTTCCACCATAATAAGGATCCAACGTCGCTTAAATTTTGGGCTATCAATAGATATAAGCCTCATTGCAGGCGGAGCAATAAAATAAGAGAACTTAGCAAAAGTGAATCCAGATGGATATAAGAAATAGATACTTTTGCCCCCAGAGGCTTAAATATTGATTTTGATCTAAACTGTTTTATTTCTGATCTTTACATTTTTTTATTTTAATATTTTTATCTATTTTATATTTATATCCATAACTATGTATCTTGTATTTATTCTATATATGAAAAGGTAGATACCCATTAGTGCTGAGTATGTAGCAGTATTGATCTGTATAATTTATTTGGTACAATCTCATATTGAATTTTATCAGTGTTATAGTTCATGGACTGCAAATTTCAAATAATATAGTATTTGACCACTGGAGGGAGTAGGTGATTAGCAGCCTACTGATAACAATGGAAGATGCAGTTTTTAAATTTAGTCTTTATATTTTGGTTAGGTTTTAATTGTCTAATTGGTCGTTTTAATAAATGTGATGTGAGCTGTTAATATTATGTAATAAAGCTTATGAGCACTGAATCAATATGATGTTCCAATGACCACCGAAGTCACTATGGCAACCGGCACGCTATAACAAGTATAAGTATGGAGTCTTGCTGTCACATGGCTACCCTTGATAAAGTCACGTGACATGTGACGCAACGCGTCGGGAGAAGCCATCAACGTAATCCGATGTGCCTATTCAGTACACAGTGTACGGTGCGAGGAGAGAGATTGCGGTGAGCGTCTGACTGCCTTTATGCGCTGGTACTTTGTATCACATGTGAGTGCATCCACTTATATGCAGTGCAATGATGTTTTTTCTTTTGGTTGCATGAATTACACTTACCACTGGAGGATTTCATAACAATTAGTCTGGTTAAACAGCAGTGCAGTGGAGAAACCTATGGTGAAGGCAACTGTTTAATGAGTGAAGTAAGCACCCTGGAACCGCTGTAGTTTTCCTAGGCTCTGTTAGTATTTTTTGGACTTTGTTTTATGCATTTATCCAGGACTATTATATGCCCTACGTTCCAGGAGAATTTTATTGTTTAAGGTTGATATATTATGGTTCTGTTATCTGCCTAAACACATTAATAATTATATTTTATTTTTTATTTTTATTTCACATTAGGAAGTTAATTTTAGCGCACTAATTTTATTGTCAATATTTATTCACTTGAGTGGTGTCAGAACACTTGCACATAGGTGCGGCTTGATTATTATTTTATTTTATTTATTATGGATATTCTACAATAATCGATATTACACCATATCAGTGCTTTAGTACACTATTGCCATATCACTTTTTTCAGAGAGGTACAGCGCATCTCCGCCGAGGAAATGAAGGGCTCAGGTGAGTAAAATGGGGGGGGGGCTGTCAGTGTCAGAAGTTTTTTAACCTTAATGCATAGAATGCATTAAGGTGAAAAAACACAAGGTTTTACAACCCCTTTAAGGGTGTGGGCTTCGAGGTCTATCTACAATATTGTTTGCTAGACTTATCATTAATGGATTTTTTCACTCATCTTAGTCAAAAGGACAATGGAGTAGTGGGTAGCACTCTCACCTAGCAGTAAGAAGGGTCGCTGGTTCGAATCCTGACCACGACACTACCTGCCTGGAGTTTGCATGTTCTCCCTGTGTCTGCGTGGGTTTCCTCCCAAAGACATGCTGGTAGGTTAATTGGCCCTAGTATAGGTATGAATGTGAGTTAGGGACCTTAGATTGTAAGCTCCTTGAGGGTATAGGGACTGATGTGAATGTATAATATATATATATGTAAAGCGCTGCGTAAATTGACAGCGCTATATAAGTACCTGAAATAAATAAAAATGAATCAGTCTGTAGTTCAGTCATGCAAAATCAAAAATTCTGTTTTTTTGATTACCTTAACACATGATTAGGTATTCAGTCTACACAGATTTACTTTATTTACTAAGTGAACATGCACTTTTAAGTGAACATTGTGTTTGCTAAGCAAAATATTTCTATTTCACTAGTAAATCAACATTAATAATTTAAAGTAGTCTACTTTACACTGATAAAACATAATATTGGACCTGCAAGTGAGCTGAAGCTACTCTGGTCAGGAATCATTTTTGAGGGAACATTATCATTGATTAAGAAAGCAAAGCAAAATGTAATTATGAATACCTAATTAAATATTTAGAGTTATTTTATTATATATACACACACATATATAATGAAATTACAAAGATAGATATTAAATGTCTATGTTGTAATTAAAGCAATACCATGTTCAGGGTTTAGAATAATTGTTTAATTATCCTTGTACTGACAAAGAAGTTATGAAAGGGATTTTCTGTGCTTTACTAATTAATTACAGGTGAGCATAATGATTTTTTTTAATCGACTATTCATCCATCAATGTTCAACTTGTGTCAACATACCTTGATGTTCACTTTGGTTGTGTCAATAGCTGTCTGCAATTTTCCAGTAGACATGAGAGATTTTTCAATGTATTAATCGCATTAAAACAAGCTTTTTCAAGGGACCTTCGTGTTAAGAAGACAAAAAAAAGGAAAATTCAGCACTTTCAGTTAACCATCTACATTTTAGATTTTTAGGCAAAATTTCACTTTCATTAAAGTGGTTGTAAACTCTCCCCCATAAGTTTTACCCATATCAAACATCACTACAAACAGTTAAAAATGCTGTATACAAATATTACTTGCTACGTTTTCTTGTAATCTGTCCCATTGCATTTGCTGTTGTCACTGGCGAATGCGTATCTTTCACCTGATTCATGGCACGCTCTTTGTGCCGTCAGTCCATAAAGATGCATGCCGGAGCAGTGATTTTAATAATGCTTAAACTGAAACAATAAAAGTGTAATATTCCTTTAAATTTCATACCTGGGGGGTGTCTATAGTATGCCTGTAAAGGGGCGCTTGTTTCCCGTGTTTAGAACAGTCTCACAGCAAAATGACATTTCAAAGGAAAAAAAGTCATTTAAAAGTACTCGCGGCTATATGAATTGTCGGTCCGACAATACACATAAAAGTTCATTGATAAAAACGGCATGGGATTTCCTCACAGGGGAACCCCGAACCAAAATTAAAAAAAAAAATGGTGTGGGGGTCCCCCTAAATTCCATACCAGGCCATTCAGGTCTGGTATGGATATTAAGGGGAACCCCGTGCCAAAATTAAAAAAAAGAAAGGTGTGGGGTTCCCCCTCAAAATCCATACCAGACCTGAACCCCGAGCCAAAATGTAAAAAAAAATGGCGTGGGTCCCCCCAAAAATCCATACCAGACCCTTATCCGAGCACGCAACCTGGCAGGCTGAAGGAAAAGAGGGGGGGACGAGAGAGTGCCCCCCCTCCTGAACCATACCAGGCCACATGCCCTCAACATTGGGAGGGTGCTTTGGGGTGGTTTGGATAAGTGCGAAATGCGTTAGCCTATGATCTGTACATTTTATCCATGATGTCCTATATCTGATGTGTTCCTGATTTTAAAATAAAGAAATTTGGATTATTATTTCCTGGAGTGCGGCTGTCCGGATTTTCTTGTTTGCATACACCTTGTCCCCATGTTGATGAGGACAAGGGCCTCATCCCCACAACCCTTGCCTGGTGGTTGTGGGGGTCTGCGGGCAGGGGGCTTATCAGAATCTGGAAGCCGCCTTTAACAAGGTGACCCCCAGATCCCGGCCCCTCCCTGTGTGAAATGGTAAGGGGGTACAATAGTACCCCTACTATTTCACAAAAAAAGTGTCAAAAATGTTAAAAATGACAAGAGACAGTTTTTGACAATTCCTTTATTTAAATGCTTCTTCTTTCCATCTTCTTTCTTCTATCTTCTATCTGCTGCAAAACAGTAAGAAACAAATGAATGGGGGTTATTTTTAATGTGGAACGTTTTGGAATACATTGCTACACTGGCTTATTTATAAAACAGTTTCATAGGGGGAGAGTTTACTTATGCTTTAAGATAAAAAAAATCCTAATTGGTCATACACATATTAATTCAGTTTTAGGAGACCTATTGCAAGCTATGTTAGAAAAGAAAGTATACTGAGCTCGAAAAACATTTAGTGAAATTTATATGATCAATAACTGAAAAAACTTTTGAAAATACTTGAAACTTTCAGTCAATGCATGAAGTGAAAAATACACCAATAATATACAATGCTCAAATAATGAAGATAGTTAAATAATATAGTCCACATGCAAAATATGTTTCCAGTGTTAACTATTCCTGTAGTACACTCTATTTTATTTGTATCCTGTGGACACACTCTCACCTTGGAGGTTGGATCTTAAAATTATAAAAGGTCTAAAGCACAAGTTCCCTTTAAATCAGCAGGGATAGGTTACATTTGGTAACAAACTTCACTCCACTGCCCATATGATTATATAAGGAAACAGACCCAGATGGTGTGTTCAAAAAGAAAAGAAAGATGCATAGTGTTCTCCGTGTTTCACCTAATACCTGACACTTTCACCCCCTTCCTGCCAAGGACAATTTTCGAATTTCAGCACTATCACACTTTAAATAACAGTCACTCAGTCATGCAAAACTGTACCCAAATGAAATTTCTAACACTTTTTGAGACAATTAGAGCTTTCTTTTGGTGGTATTTAATCACCACTGGGCTTTATTTTTTACTAAATAAACAATAACAACAAAATACCCAAAGCATTTCCTTTGTTTCTGTTATAACAGTTTTCTTCATACATTTAGTCCAAAATGCATTATGCTACATTTCTTTGGCAAAATAACTTAGACTGGTGTATAATATTTAGTCTGTAGGAAAGTCTACAAACTATAGTATATATTTGAAAATAAATCTATTCTGATGTACTGATCTAATTTCTTGAGGCCCTAAAATGCTGGAAAAGTACAACTACCCCCCACATTACCCGATTTGGGAAAGTAGACAGTCCAAGGTATTTACTAAGAGGCATGGTGAGTTTTTTTGAAGTTGTAATTTTTTGTCACAATTTTTTTTTTTAATGAAGAAATTGAATACATTTCCACCGCCTTTTTTTTTACATACTCTCACCAGAGCAGTACAGCATAACCATATTACTGGTGTGGCAGTGATCATGGACAGTATGTAAAAAAAATAAATAATATATTTTTTTTCAATTTTTTAACTTTTTTTTTTCTTATTTTAATTCTTTTTCATTTTTTTGTGTTGTATACTGTGACTAGAGTAGTACAGTATTACTATAGTGACACTCACTTGAGTGTAACTCACTTATGCATTCATACACATATATCTGTGCTCCACCCAAAATTGGACATACAACAATACACTAATAAGATGAATCAACAACCACACATTAAATAAACTCAATAAGATGAATGATGTTTCTAAATTAGTGAAATAAACATGTGCTCCACCCGACACTGAAAATTAGTTTCACGCACAAATGCTCAATTAGCACACACAACCAAGAAACGTCCTACAAACTTTTGACAAATTGGTACAATACACCATCTAAAATTCACAAATGGCTTCAGATTTATGCTGGATATGACATATGGTGCGATTGCGACCTGATACATCCATTTTGGCAGAAGGTTTGTGACAGCATTAAACACATTACAGATACTTCAATTCCACTAACGGCAGCTTGCTGCCTATTACACATTTCTAACGGCCCAATGAAAAGATATAAGCGATCTTTGACAAGATTTCTACTTACAGCCGCAAAAGCCCTATTTCCCAGATATTGGAAAACCACAGAAACACCCACTATTAAAGAATGGCTCTTTAATGTACATGATATGTATAACATGGAGGAAACAAGGGCCATAGCTCATGAAAATACAGAGAAATGTAACACTCTGTGGAGAGTGTGAGTTGTGTACAAATACTCTGAAGAAATTAAGTCCCTTACAGATGCTTGAAGCATAGACAGACACCTAGCAACCTCATGGTTTATCTAAATCATCTCTTTTTCTTCTCACTTACCTTCTATTTCTCCTTACATGTACTATTTCTATTTCTCAATCTATTCCCGTAACCCTGCAAGGTTACTTAAATGAAATCCTATAATATAATCATAACATTTTTCAAGTTAAAACACATTTTTTTGTGAACACACATAAATAGTATGGGTCCCCGGTCATGACTGGGAAACCCAGCCAGGTTAATGTTTTTTCTACAATAAATGTAAAACGAACAAACACAATCTTTGTTTATTAGAGCTATAACATATTGTGTTCTTGTAAATTGTTATATATATCATTACATAGTATACAACTGAGATTTTGTTGTGTTACTGTAATGCTTTCATTGTACTTCAATAAAAACTTTATTGAGAAAAAAAGAAAATTAGTTTCAATGACAACCACTCTGTATATCCAAGGTATTTTTTTAATCCAAAAATAGAAACAACTAAAACTAAAAGCAGAGTTCCACCCAGAAATGGAACTTCTGCTGATCTGGTTCCCCCCTCCCGGTGTCACATTTGGCACCTTTCAGAGGGGAGGGGGAACAAATACCTGTCTAATCCCGGTATTTGCTCCCACTTCTGGCAAAAGATCACCCCAGTATCAGCAGCGATCTACGCCATGTCCGGCCACTCCTCCGTCATCGTCCCCGCTGTCTTCTGGGAGACACACAGGTCCCAGAAGACAGCAGGGATCACTCAAAACGTGCAGCGCGACTCACGCATGCACAGTAGGGAATCAGGCTGTGAAGACGCAAGACTTCACTTCCTGATTCCCTTACTGAAGATGCCGGCACCTACACCCGCTGAAGGACGGGTCAGCTTCGGGTGAGGACATCACGGGTGCCCTGGACAGGTAAGTGTCCTTATTTTAAAAGTCAGCAGCTGCAGTATTTGTAGCTACTGACTATTATTTTTTTTTTTTTTTCAGGCGGATCTCTGCTTTAATGAAATATACATATAATAGCTAAACTCGCTTAATAACAGGACCCAGGATGCGGGCCGAGTAGCAGGGGGACTGGAGATGCGGCTGCTATGGGATTCCCCAGCTGTGCCTGTGTCTGAGGAGCGGGCACCATCTTTGATATCCCAGCCTGGTCCCCAAATGGCGAAAGATGAGCTGCTAGGGCCTGGTGTTGTCTTGACTGCAGGGCATGCCCAGGCCACTGAAACAAACTGGCTGAAGATATTGAAAGCTGAACACCGGTGATTAGCCAGCTGTGCCCTCTAATGCATTTAACCCACCCACTGACTTAGCCATAGAGGGTATCTCTAAATCTGTGGATGGCAGAAATGCATTAAAGGGGCATGGCTTTTGAAGGAGACAAGCTGAAGACATTTTTTTTTAAACCGTTGGCATTATTTCAGCACATGTCTCCAAACATTACACACATACAGTATTTGTATCAGACACATTCATCTATTAGCCCTATCCACTTTTCCACCCAAGAAGGGAGGGAAGGCGCAGTCTGCCATCTTTGTTCTGGGCACTTGACGACCTTTTCCCGGCACTGCAGCCACCACATCTAAATTGCTGGTAATATATATATATATTATATTTTTAGTTATCCTTTAATTATGTTTCTATTTAATAATCTAAAATTCTGATCATTGAGAGGTCTAACACAAATATTTTTTCATTACTCATGTTTAACTTTCATCAAGCTAATGATGGTAGAGTTTTAGCCCTGCTACAGATATCACTACTTGTATTCTGATCCACAGTGATTAACATTACAATTAATCAATTCCAATAGGACCTGGTAATGAATTGGAAAGGAGATATTGATATGTGTAAAAATTAGACTCATTATCTTGTAAATGTGTAGCCAGGATGAAGCATACTTGCCGGTCATGCTAATAAAGAGAAATAGGATAGGAGCTATTTTGAGCTACACAACAATCAATTTTGTGATTTTCATCATTCTTGACATCACAGTCACTATTTCTACAGCATTTGGTTAATCTTTTGTGTTGATTCCAGAATAATTTTAACAGGAAAATCTATTTTTTTCCAGACAAACAAAATGTCTCATTTAAATGCATTTGACTTAACTTTTTCACCACATCGGTGAAGCATAGATAATATTCTGCAGTGTAAAATGAACACATACAACATGAATTCTAAGGTAATCAGAACTTGGCATGCAACAAAAATGTAAATTGTTTTTCTTTTGAATGATTTTCCTCTGTGTGATTCATAGCCTATTGTAAAAAGGGATGTTTTAGGTAGTTAGTAGAAAATGACAGCACTTAAAGTGTGTTTTTTTAATATATTTATTTAAATATACAGTAATAGTGCTCTCACTAAAAACGATATATTTGTACTCATCTCAGCAGTTTCTGAAAAATGTCAATATGATGTATTACATTTTTTTGAAGACAAGTCCTGTTTCCAGACATACTGTCCTGTCTGCAGCCACCTGACTGAGCACATCCTATTTTTCCCTGTAAAATCTGATTCTAAAAGACAGGTTGCTCATTGAACAGGGAAGGCCTACTGTCTCCAAACTTCTACTGGTGCTTTGAGCAAAGATACATGAAAGCATATGGCCAGACAATGATGTGAATGCAGGATTTATCTTCATAAAGGTATCAATTTGGAATTTTCAGATGTATTCAGACATAAGTGAAAATGCAAAATGCAATTTTACTTAAAATTATGTTTAATACATTTTTATGGGTTTTGGCATAACAAGGAGATATAAACTGAACATATCGAGTACAACATAAAGTTGGGTTGGAGGACCACATGTCCTGTTTGGAAGTAATGACATAGTTGGGAATATTCAAGCCATGCTGCAGATGTATTATGACTGTATGGCATGAGTCTGCAGAGAGGTGGTAAAGTCCCTAAAACATGGTATGGGAAAGGAATGTGCCTGCATTTTTAGTCCATGATAAACAGTAGGAAATACTAAGGGCTGGGGGAAAGCAATATCGCCAAACAAAGGAGTCAGGGGGCTAGGTCTGGTAAACAGTAAGCCCTTGTTTAAGTATGTTTTCCAAATGTAGAGAGTAAATGCCAGCAAAAGGTGTAGAGATTCTATGGAGGGTCTTTGACTGGGGGGGAGGGTCCATGGCAGTGATGTAAGATCAAGGATAAAAAGGTTGTCTTCAAAACTTTTGGTTTATTTAGTATGGAACCAGTCCATGAGACAAATCAGATTGGATGCGTGGAGATATAAAGTCAGATGAGGGAGTGCTGCAATTCCCTATGTTTCGAAGAGCAACCTGGGGGGTGGGCAGCGGAGGGACACATAGGGACCATTTGGAATAAATATAGTAATTTGAGTAGGATGTCCATTTTCATGATATTGATGTGCCCAAACCAGGAAAAATCAGGTTTACTGTAGGATTATAGGCAGGTGCGAACTGTACATAGGAGAGGTTTATAGTTCAAGTCTGCAGTGGTAGATAGAGAGGTATGTAAGAATGTATATCACCCAAATATTTAGTAGTAGGTTGTTGCAACTTGAAGGGGTATTTAGACTAAAGGTGAGTGACCTCATGAAGGGATAATGAGATGCTGAGGGCCTCCATTTTATCATAGTTAAACTTAAAGTTACTGATCTGTCCAAATTCCTCAAACTCTCATATTATAGGAAGAGAGGTGTGTGGGGGTGTCATGGTTATGCAATAGAGTTTCTCTGTCAGCTTACCTGTCTCCATGTATTCATCTCTAAAGACCAGCTGCCTCTCACCTGACTGGTTTTATAACCTCTCCTGTAAGCATGGCCCCACCCCAGGCCCTATCAGGGAACCCTATATTAACATTTGCACTGCAAGCCAGCAGTGCTGATCAACCATTGTGTGGTAGCCTCCGTGTGTACTTGCTGTGTTTCCTGAGTCTGATTCCTGTTACAGACTTTGGCCTGTTCTCGTCTCTTCCTGTCTGCTTGTTACCCTGACCTTTGGCGTGTTATGTTTCTCCTTGTCTGCTAGTCGCCCTGACCTTTGGCTTACCCCTTACTTCCCTGTCGTTCCAGCCTGCTGCCTCCTTCTTCTTCTCCTGTAGTCTACGGTGAGCATGAGCTGTGAGACCCTGGGGGCCGTGACCTGGAGCCAGACTGCAGCGCAGTCCATCCTCACCACTAGAGGCTCTGGTGAACACCCGCTGGCTCTTAGACTCCGCGCCCTTGGGAATCTATGCTCTAGCTCCCACTGGGATCCATGTTAGTTATCCTGTAGACCTGCTTCCTGAACCTTCCAGGGTTCAAACCGCAGCAGTCAGTCCTAGGGTCCACTACCTTAGCGGTGCACTTCCGACTCCTACAGAGTGCATCCGTCACCTGGTCCCAGGTGACCTGACAGGGGGGTCATGACATATAGGAGAATGTTGTCCATATAGAGGGAAAATTTATACTGATGAGGCCCCACCCCTTTGCCCCCAATTGCAGGGTTGTTATGAGTTGCAATCGCAAGATATTCCATTGTCAGAACATATTATAGGGGGGATAGTGGACAACCCTGCCTGATCTTTTGTAAAATGTTGGGACCTAACCCTAGTTGCTGAAGGTCATATGACCATCAGAGCATTTGAGTTTGGGGGCGGAGGTCTTACCATTTTTAGCATGAAGATCTCTAGCCAGTAACCTACTCATTTTGTCCACTTTCTTGTACAGCTTTTAATGATAACAGTCTCTAATGGGGAGAGCTATCTGGTTTAGCAAGTCTAAAAGTTTGTGTCAGGTCTCAGATAGTTGCAATAATGTATCATTGTAGAGGGTTTGTTTATGAGAACTTTCAAGATACTTTATCTAAGACAACAGACTCTGAATTTGAGATAGATGGGATTTTTTTTATGCATGAGGCATGGGTGGGTATAGGGGTATCGTCTTGTTGTTGCTCAAAAATAAAATGGGATATTGCTTGTCCAATTTCAGTTGTGCATAGTGCATCCTTTAGTGCATTGTCATTAAGTCTTCATGTCCAGTCCTGTTTAGTGGCTTGGAAGGTAAGGTCACATCAGCTAATAAGTCAATAATCTATACAAGAGTATGAGGGAAAAAAAGGTAAAGTCCTTATCAGTAGGCTGGCAGACCCTCCATACATCCACCAAGCTGTGTTGGAGAAGAATTTATTTTAAGTCTACTAGTCTGAGATCTAGAGATCAAGCTCCTGCCTCCTGAAGTGTAGAGTGTAAGGTTGAGTATACAATTGAGATCCTTGGCTAGTAAAACCACACCCTCCACAAGTTCCATAAGATTCTGAATATTTTTAATACTCAGGGTGTTTTGGTCATTGTTAGGAACATGTACATATTTGCCAAAGTTTGTTTTCCCATTTAGGGTAAGTTTGAGAACAATGTACCTCCCCTCAGGGTCTGAACATGTATCTAGGAGTGATAGGTCAAAAAGGTCTTGTGAAGGGTGATCCAGACCCCCCCTCGACTTAGACTGGGAGTAGGTGTTTATATTACTACATTGGGAAACATTTAGTTTAGTTGGGAATGTGATCTTTGCAAAAATTAGTCTCCTGAAAAAAGACTATTCTGACCTTGCTTTTATGAAGATTGTAGAGCACTTGGGCCTCTTGGCAGGTTCGTTCAGATCTCGAGCACTGAATGTACACATAATAAGGGGCTTTATGTGCTGACACCATGCCACCATATGCAAGGTATGGATCGGCGGCCATTGCTGTAAGTTTAGCCGTTACAGAAAAATAAGGACCCTGAAACAGGGGAACCTTTGTTTATAGGCAAACAGAACAATTAAGTTATGATAAAAATATTTGTTTATTAGAAATTGCTTAGAAAAGCATAAAAGCAAGGCAAACTAAACATAAATCTGTACAAAAGTGCTTATGCATAGTGCAACAAGATTTTTTTCATAATAATTACTTTACACTTTCAATTGTGAATACATATTTCTCTATAAGCCTGACATGTTTCAGGACGATGTCCCTTCTTCAGAGGCGTATTGAGGAGAGAGAATATATATATAGATGTATTCAGTATTCAGTCCTTAACGAAAAAACGCTGTGCAAAAAATATGCAGAAAGCAGACTTTCATATCAAAAAAGAGGGGTAATTTGATTAAATGAAAGTAAATAACCGCCAATTAGCCAATGGTGGGCATGGCGGCTTCCACTTGGGTCAAGGAGAGACTCCGCAAAGGCCCCCAAGCGGCAGGACGACCCCACCAGATCCACAATGTAGCCTTACTTAGGTTACAGGTATTAGGCAGAAGGCTGGAGCGTGGTGGTCACTGGCATGTGTGGTTTTTCTGTATCAATTTGGGATGTTGGCAACATATTGAAGGTGATGTAATTCCCCTCTGTGGTTCATTATACTATATACATAAGTTTAGCCGTTTACATAGATTTTTATTTGGATGTACATCCGTTGTTTTAAATTGTATGCTATATTTTAAAATAAACTGCTACACTATACATAATTTTTCTGGCTCTGTGTAGCGAGCATCTTTTTAGCCAGGATTCTGTGTGAGGGGGCTTTGCCTTTTGGGAGGAGCAGCCAGATGATTACTGGGAATTCCTCAAGGTTGTATTTATACAATGCCGTTTACCAATGGCATTCTGGTGAGTGCATATTGGTTTAAGTTAAGCGCTGGAGTCTCTTTATGCAGCGAAGCACTGAAGTCACTTTATATGTTTTTTTTTATCACACGGGATCATACCATCATTGGATGATTCTCATTCACCTCTAGCACAGTTTGTACTTTATGGATTTTTAGGACATTTTTGAGATATATGAGTTTGTGTGATGAAATATTTTTATATGTTTAGTTATAACACTTTGTTATTTGAGATTCTTAGCAATTTTTGTATATTACTGAATGTACACAGGTGGATAGAAGTCAGATAGGTCTCTAAATCTCCAGGGAGTCTTCCAAGGCAGCCTGAGGTTCCTAAAAAACAAAAGAGGGGAGAGGAATGGGGAGAAAGAGGAGGAGAGGAAGAGGATCGAGTCCCCTAAGGGGTGCTACTCAGTGGGGCTGAATATATTGGGCCAGTGTCTATATTAAAGGAGGCCAGCAGATCTTCTGACACCTATTTGGGGGGGAGGGCCGGACAATTCCATGCATGGTCGATATGCACTCGCTGCTCAATAAAAAGGCTAGAGCATGTTACAATGGACAGAGAGATATAAAGAGAAATCATACATTTTAGAGGTCACAGAGATAGAAGGCATGGGAGACCTCCTGTGTGGGAGGGCAATGTGGCAGTGCTATGCCAAATATATAGTGAAGATACCATTACTAGTCAAGATAAGTAACAAAAGCAACCCCAAGTTAGTTGTAAGCACAACAGGAGGGGCAAACCCCAAGAAACTCAGGTAGGGCATATTTCAGGGTAGGAACACCGCTTGGAATGCCCTGAACAGGAATATATCACCCACATCTGATTACAGTATTTGAGAATCCTGAAAATTAATAAAAAATGTAAATTAACACTTAAACATTCATAACCAGAAGTACAAAAAAATGTGAAAATCAAGACAAAGAGCACAGTAACAATCTTTTATTGCAGTTTAGAGGAATCATATGCCAGCAGACAAAGTATCAAAAAACCAAACGGTTTAAACAGAGGGAAAGGAATGTGCCCTGTAAGCACTGTGACTCATGGCTTCAGTTATAACACCTGCAGAGCCAGAAGGGATGAATGGCTGTCTCAAGCCCTAGAGCTACTGGAGAGGGACAGTGGGACGATGAGCCCAGTGTGTAAAGGCTCCACTTCCGGGTCTCAGGCAGAGTCAGATGGAGGATGGCTGTATCCAGTCATGGAGCTCCTGGGTGAGCATGCTCTGCCCCCGAGTCTCGGGGAGGCAGTGCAGGACTGGTCAGTCCCAATTGGAGGAGACAGCAGGAGCAGGCAGAAGAGCTTGGCTGCTGAGTCCGCATACAAACAAGCGGTAGCAACTGCCAGATTGACTCTGGCAGGTCGTCTGTCAACAGGGCGATGGGAGGAGGAGTGGAAGGTGGAGGAGGATGCCGGAGCTCAGTCAAGAATGGACTACATGTTTCGGGGATTAACCCCTTTGTCAGGTCACATGATCTGAACCGGCAAAAACAAGGATATAAATACAAGTACTAGGGGGTGGGACAGCCATTCAATCCCACACAAATTACCCTTAAGCCTAACACTGGGGAGACTATAAAAAAGCATATTTAGCAATGATAAATGCAAGATACTAATGCATAGTAAAATAAGAATACAATTAGATGGATAAAATAAAACATCATAAAAAGATAAAAAAATATTTCCTAAAAAAAAGAAAGTGTATAAGACAAGCAAACATCTAAAAACATAACAATCAAAATAGCCCAAACCCATCTGTTACCGGATTTGACCAGACGCAAACATTATGATAATTCAGCAAGCAGTGGAAAATGTGACACAAATGGTTATAAGTGAACACTATATAATATAATACTGACAATCACATACAGTAATTCAGGAAGGGAGATATAACAGGGTTCCATCATGACAGTGTGAATATACAGCTCCTCATTCAAACCATGAGCAGAGAGTGAATTGAGCTTATAAATCCACATGGTCTCTCTTTTGCATAACAACATGAATCTCTCATTGTCCGTGAGGGACCCCTTAGCTATGTGCTCAATGGCTAATACTGTCAGAACTTTATAGTTCTTTTCAGAAAAAATTGAGAAATTGCATGGTATGCTATGCTCATCTTTTCCTTTTATGATGGACCTGCGATGGTTTCCAACTCTGGTGCGTAAAGTGCGTATCGTTCAACCCACGTAGAGTAGATTACAGGGGCATTTCAAAATGTATATAACAAATTGGGTCGAACATGTGATACATTATCTGAAAGAGTAGGCATTCCCAGAGCTGACCGATAATGAGGACTGGCCACGTGGAATCGATTGACAGAACACTCTGTCCATGGTGTCCTGTATCTGATATGTTCCTGATTTTAAAATAAAGACATTTGTATTATTACTTCTGGGAGTGCGGCTGTCTGGATTTTCTCGTTTGCACACAGCCCCAGTCGTTGCTGTTGCAATGGGCAACAAAGGACAAAAACAGATCTTTGTCACCATCCCATATCAGGAACACATCGTTGATGTACCTCCCATAGTAAATGATATGTCTGAGGAAGGGATTGTTTTTCCAAATAAAATACTCCTTACACAGCCATGGTGATGTTCGCATAACATGCGGCAAAACTAGCGCCCATCACTGTGCCTCTGATCTGAAGATTTGTCCTGAAAAGAAAAATAATTGTGTTCCAAATAAAACTTCATACCCTCCATCAGATATTGGACCTGTCGGGAATTGATTTGTGACTCTATGCATAAAAAATGGTTTAATGCCCTATGGCCCACCTCATGAGGAATAGAGGTGTAGAGTGAGCACACGCCAAGCGATGCCCACGTGTAATGATTATCCCACCTGTAGCTCTGGAGCACCTCTATGCGCTTATCTCCTACTTTATTAGCTTTTAGACGATCCCTGAAAACCCTTCTCTTCAGAAAAGCCTATCCTACCCACACCTAACAACTGTATTTTCATTTTTTCCATCAGCTCATCCCCACAGTTATTACCTTTTGTTTCCACTTGACCCTCCCTTCTAGATTGTAAGCTCTAACGAGCAGGGCCCTCTGATCCCTCCTGTATGGATTTGTATTGTAAGTGTACTGTCTGCCCTCATGTTGTAAAGCGCTGCGCAAACTGTTGGCGCTATACAAATCCTGTATAATAATAATAATAATATGACCTGAGTCCCTGATGTAAGAGGGGAGTTTTTCAACAATTGGCTGTAAAAAGCAATCAATATATTGGGACAATCTATTTGCAAAGCTATTGGTGCCTTACAACTTACATTCGACTCGAACTGTGAGCCCATCACTAACAAGGACACATGTTTGATATCATTTGAACGGGTGGTGTATCTGTATAACCCAATGGAGTGGTATGTGTAGGGCCATTAATATTATATTGTATTGTATCAGAAGTAGACATGGGCAGAGACCCAGATGTAATGCATGTCCTCTGAGAAACAGCTATGACTGTAGTACAATTATTGATATTGGGAGAGGCAGTAGCTGCCTGAGACAGGGTGTGATCATGGGTGGAATAAGAAGGGGGGCTGGATTCATATTCTTTTTTTTCTATTTTTATATGTATATATCTGTTTATTGTTACTTAAATTCTTGTTGAGATGTTTTTTTCTATTATTAATTCTAAGTGGGGCAGACCCCGGGGAGTGTTTCCAAATGAAGATATTGCCCTCTTTATGATCTCTCAGACTTCCCTGGTTTTTTGTGCATCAAATTATATTCACATTTCTTGATATATAGACAGACTCACTAGATGTCAGGGCTGGCTCAGCCCTTCCTTCTCTGAGCTGGCTGCTCAGCTGTTGGCTAATTGCCAGCTCTCATCTCTCTCCACAGTTAACCAGCTGTTGTGGATCTGCTCGTCAGTCCCGCCTACGTAAAGATCTCCAGCTCACTTCATTCCTGCCTTCGCCTTGGTCACATCACAAGAAACCATTTTCTGCATTCCTGTTTAAAGACTGGCTTTGCTGACATCCCTTCTGGCTCCTTATCCTACTTGCTGTTCCTCTACTTGGATCCCTGACTTCTGGCCTGGCTGATTACCCGATCTGGTTACTGAACTCTGGCTTGACTGACTACCCGATCCGATTACTGGACTCTGGCTATGCTTTGACTACGCTTACTCTATTTACCTTTTATTTTTATTAATAAACAAGTGTGATTTTACTGTACTTCTATCTCGGTCTGGTTCATGGTTTCTGACACTAGATTGAATTCCATGTTTGGGTCACTTCAAGTACCCAAGGACACTGCCCCTTCGGAAATGCCACCCCCCCCCCATGTTCCACCCACAAATCCTAAACCTCCTCATTCTGAGACCTGTCTCCTGGAACCTGCTTCCTGCTCCCTCTACTGAATTTATGCTCCCAGCACCTGGCTTCCTGTTCCCCTTATCGCTTGTCCCTGTCCTGTTTTGCTGATGTGTGTTCCCTTCACTTGCATATAGTTAGTTAGGTAGTTAGTTAGGTGTTATATAGAGTTTGCTGTGTTACATTTACTTTTCACTTGCTTGTTCATGGTTTACTTGTGTTGGTTTTGGAAGCGTGTTATTATCTTAATAAATAAATAAATAAATATATATATATATATATATATATATATATATATATATATATATATATATATATATATATATATATATATAAACTGACCTAATCACCCTCTTTTTTCAAAATTGTATTTTTATTAAACTTTTATGTTTTAAAGCAACAAATACAGAATTGTTGCACAATGTAGAATACAAAAATATTGAAAACATAATGATATCAGAACAGAAAAACAACAGGGTAAAAGATTCAGGTGAACAGAATCCACAAGTACAGAGCACAGGAGTGCTCTGTATGGCATGTCCAGGATATATAAAGTAAGCAGCCCAAAATTAGGTAGTATAGATTTGAAACCAGAGGTCAATCACATAAAGGGAAGGACAAAGATTCCATGAAGGGTATATTATACGGGATAAGAGACTCCAAATGACATACATACAAAATAAGTAAGTGGGGGGGAGGCACCATAATCACAAGTAATACTATGCCAAGATAATTTAAGAAACGATAGTTGGCATAGGGGTCCCAAATTTCGACCGATCCCAAAGTTCCCACACTTTACCAAATTGGGGGATAGTGTCATGTACTGAGGCTATTAGACATTCCATCCTCTGAATTTCAGGCCACTAGTTGTAAAAATTTGGACCAAGGAGGAGGTGCGTTGGACAGCCAGCATAGGGAAATAAGTCTTTTGGCAGCCAGCAATAAATAAGAAAGAAGCCGGTTGGCTCTTCTGGTTATGCCAGGGAAAGGAAGGCCAAACAAATAATGCAAGGGATCAAGTGGGAGGGATTTATTCAACACTTTCTGTATCAGGAGCCTCACCTCACACCAAAAAGGTTGGATCATTGAACATTGCCAAAATATATGGCATAAGGAACCCGTGTCAGTCCCGCAACGCCAACAGCACGGCGAGACTGAGGGATCATATTTATGAATAACGTCAGGGGTTTTATACCAGAACATGAGAATTTTCATGGACGTCTTCCGCTGGGTCACACATTTGGAAGATTTGGAAATGGAGGACCAAATCCTATCCCATACCTGAACTGAAATAGGTCTGCCTATTAAATGGGACCATCTTCCCATATAATGATGTGTGGTCTCAGTAAGAGGTGTCGACTCATGGAGTATACGATGAATGGAGGATATTAAATGTAATTGTTGGGGTCCTTGAGCACATATGTACTCAAAGGTAGTTGGATTATCAAGAGTTAAGGTTGGGGATTTAGAGTGTGACCTAATCACCCTTGCTGGATGCCTGCATATGTTATCCCTGACAATGCCAGACAAAATTAATGTGTGTCAATGGTGGAACAAGTCATTTTTGGAAAAATATTTGGGATTAAAAATAACCCCCAGAGGTCTGAGAATAAAAAACAATGTGTTTTTTTTAGAGGAAGATCTAAAGAGAGACTGGAATCTTTTCTCAGAGTTTTGCACAAATAAGTGGATCCAGCTCATCATTAAACAATGACAGGAAGTTGGAGAAGGCTAAGGAATTAGTAGGTGACCATAAAATATCTATTTAAAGCTTCGCCACGTCCTGCCTCTTTGGAAAATGGTATCAAGTCCTCAATCAGAATTTTAAGAAATGTTAGGATAATTTGGTGCACAAAAAACTTGGGAGGTTCAAGCATGATCTGAGAGATTATAAAGAGGGCAATATCTTCAATTGAAAACACTCCCTGGGGTCTGACCCACTTAGTATTAATAATATAAAGAATGATCCCAACAAGAATTTAAGTAACAATAAACAGATAAACACATATAAAAATAGAAAAACAGAATTTTAATCCGGCCCCCCTTCTCAATCCACCCATAATCACACCCAGTCTCAGGCAGCCACTGCCTCTTCCAATATCATTAATTTAGTACTCTGGCCATAGCTGTTTCTCAGAGGATATGCATTACATCTGGGTTTCTGCCCATGTCTACTTCTGATGAATTACAGTCCATTAATAGTGGCCCTACACATACCACCCCATTGGGTGATGCAGATACACCGCCCGTTCATATGATATCAAACATGTGTCCTTGTTAGGGATGGGCCTCTGGTTCGAGTCGAATGTAAGTTCGACTCGAACATCGGGTGTTCGCCCTTTTGCCGAATAGCGAACATTATGGGGCATTTGCGGCAAATTCGAGGGCCGCAGAACACCCCATAATGCACTGCGAGATCCTAACTCTGATGGTTCCTCTTCTTTTTTTGGAGAAGCCCCCCACCACCCCTTTAGAAGGAAAAATCAAATATATAGAGGTAGACGTGGGGGAAGAATACACCAGAACAAAAAAGAAAGACAGGAAAGAACACATATAGACCTTTCAAGGAGCACCATTAAAATTTACAACTTGTCCTCCCACACCCTGAATGAAGTTTGACAATCTCTGCTCAGAAAGGGCCTGAGTTTGCCCCCTGTACCTCCACCAATAAATGTAGTTTATTTAACCACTTACCGCCTGGCCTATAGCATATGATGGCCGGGCAGTAGTTCCGTTATCCTGACTGGCACAGCGCAACACCGATCTTAGTAAAGAGTCTCTGACAGAGACTCTTTACCACGTGATCGGCTGTGTCCAATAACAGCTGATCATGATGTAAACAGGAAGAGCTGTTTATCGGCTTTTCCTCACTCATGTCTGACAGACACAAGTAGAGGAGAGCCAATCGGCTGCTCTCCTGATGAGGGGTCTGCGCTGATTGATTATCAGTGCAGCGCCGCAAGGATGCCCACCCAGGACCACCAGGGATGCCACCAGGACCATCAGGGATGGCCACCACTGATGACCACCAGAGATACCAATCTGTGCCCAAAAATGATGCCAATCAGTGCCCAAAAATGATGCCACATGGTGCCCATTAGTAATGCCTGCCAGTGCCTCCTTTACAGTGATGTCCATCAGTGCCACCTATCAGTGCCCATCCGTGCCCATCAGTGTCACCTATTAGTGCCACCTATCAGTGCCCATCAGTGCCACCCATAAGTACCCATCAGTGCAGCCTTTATGTGCCCATCAGTGTCGCCTATCAGTGCCCATCAGTGCCACCTATGAGTGCCATTCAGTGCCGCATATTAGTGCCACCTATCAGTGCTGCATATCAGTGCCCATAAGTGCCACCTCATCAGTGCCACCTCATTGGTGCCACCTCATCAGTGCCGCCTTATCAGTGCCCATCAGTGCAGCCTCATCAGTGCCCATCAGTGAAGGAGAAAACTTACTTATTTACAAAATGTTATAACAAACGAAGAAAAACATATTTATTTTTTAATTTTAGCAAAGAATAAAAACCCCAGTGGTGATCAAATACCACCAAAAGAAAGCTCTATTTGTGGGAACAAAATGCTAAAAATGTAGTTTGGGTACAGTGTTGCATGACCACGCAATTATCATTTAAAAAAGCAACAGCGCTGAAAGCTGAATATTGGCTTGGGCAGGAAGGGGGGAAAGTGCCTTGTATTGAAGTGGTTTTTAAAGACCTAAATTGGTTTATTAGGAATTTAGCTGTCAAACGTCATTATGATAAAAATACTCACATGGATCGAGCTACCCAGGATGAGTCACTTACAGAATCAGACTTGGGGACTGTCGATGATGCCCTTACTCTCCAGAGTCTTTGGGAACTCTGGGAGGAGGGGCACATTGATAGCCAACCTTTAGAGGTTTGTTTTTATCCACCTATAGAACACACCCAGTTTCGTCCTACCTCCACTTTCTATCCATCACAGTCCAAAGGTCCTTACCTAGATACATATTATCAGGTTGTTTACAGGAATCTTATTCATATGTGTGACAATTAGTCCCAGCCCAAATCCGATTTAACTCTTGCTGAACGTCAGGCCTTACACTCTTTGGAGAACCATCTGAGTATCATAATTAAGCAAGCTGACAAAGGTGAAAGCCTTGTCATACAAAATCGTAAGGACTATCTTGAGGAATCCTATAGGTTCCTTTCAGATGTTGATACCTATAGGGTATTGTCTAAAGATCCCCTCCCTGAATTCTAACTTGATCTTGGGGATCTTGTTAATAAGGCCAGTAAGGGTGGGGTACTTAACAAGAGGGAACACATTTTCTATCTACCTAACACCCATTTGGAAAAACAATCTCTTCCTCAGACATATTTACTATAGAAGGTACATTGACGATGTGCTCCTGATATAGGATGGTAACAAAGATCTGATCTGCCCATTGCAACAGAAATGATCTGGGACTGAGTTTCACTCATGTGATCGACCCAGATCGTTTGGTCTTTATGAAACTGGAATTGGTGCATGATGATGGTTCCATCATCACCAAGAATCATTCCAAGCCGGTTGGTGGTAACTCCTATCTTCATTATGCCAGTTGCCACCATGGGGGTCTGGGTACATGTATCAATTAAAAAAAATAATAAAACAATCATTTTTTCTGGAGCAGTGATTTTAATTATGCTTAAAGTGCAAAATAAAAATGAAAAATTCATTTAAATATTGTTCCTGGGCTAAAGTAATTATTGAGTCTCCCTCGATCAAACTGGTTTCATGCTTCAGAAAGCCACCGATACTAACTTATGGAGAGTATTTACCCATGTTGAATTACGTCCATAGGGCCTAGATGAACGAGTGCTGGTTTTCCTAGATCTGAAAAAAATTGATTAGTTTATTGTATGATCATCCATTGGCCACTATTAAATTAAATGGTAGACTATCAGAGTCTTTCCCAGTTGGCCAAGGGACTAGGCAAGGCTGCCCCTACAGCCTGGGCTGTTTGCCTTTATGATGGAGCCAATTGCTGTGGCCCTGCGTGACTCCTTCTTAGTGAAGGGTGTAAGAGTGGGTAACTTGGTAGAGAAGATGGCTCTATATGCCGATGGTGTTATTTTTAGATGACCCCACCATGTCTCTGCCTCAGACCTTATCCTTTTTAAACCATATTGCCACCTTTTCTGGGCTGCCTTGTCAACAGGCATAAATCTACAGTTTTTCCCCTGGGTAAGGATGTCTGCTAATCAGGTATTGTATCCACACCTCTCTAGTGGGTATCTAAGGTCAAATATCTGGGGCTTACCATCGCTAACTCGATTTCAGATTTTATCCGGTTGCATGTAACACCCATCACAACAGCATTTAAGCAGAAAATTGGTGCCTGGTGGAATCTTCCCCTCTCACTGATAGGAAGGGTGAACCTACTCAAAATGAAACTTTTAACACTAATGCTATACACATTGAGGAACTCACCCGTATGGATTCCTAAAGCTAATTTTAAATCAATACATGTCAGATTTTCTTTGGCAAGGTGGGCTAACTAGACTTAAGCTTGGGGTGTTATAATAGCCTTGGAAGGAGGGGGGGGCTAGCTGTGCCACACTGCATTTGCCCTTGAGGTGGTGCTAGTGGGTTCATATGAAGCATTGGCTCATTTGGTATATAGTGGGTTCAACTCACCCTATATCTTAATTACATCTATGAGGTCAGTTCTACGTGGTTGGGTAATTGCTCATGGAGAGGAATTTGTGGGTCCCTTCCCATTCTTTCTAAATGCTCCCCTGTGGAGAAGCCCTAATATGCCCCACTTTTTTTGCTTTTGAAGATCCAGTTGTCTGGACAAAATTTGGGATTAAAAAGATTGGTGATATCAACAAAAATGGGCAGTTGAAATCTTTTGACAAACTGAAATCTCTACATCATCTACCAAATAAGCATTATTTTCATTATATACAGTTAAGACATGCATACCAGGTGCAATTTGGACATGCTAGAGCTCCATACTCAGTGTCTGCCCTCGATTCCATGTTATAGGAGGATGATCTTCATAAGCCTCTGTCTACCATTTAGAAGTTCCTCTTCCTCGAGACTGATCGGCTCATGAGTGTGTAGATCTAAGTGGGTATCAGTGGTTCCTGATTTGGACACGGAAGATTGGGAGGATGTCTGGGATGCTCCCTTTACCAGACTAATTTTAGCTTGTGACCAACTGATTCATTACACATTTCTGCACCGTAAATATATGACCCCCGCGAAGATAGCTGGGGTAGGATTTTTGGTTCAGTCACTTCTTATTACTGGCGTGGTCCTGCAAGGGGAGCTGACTTTATGCATATCTTCTGGTAATGGCCTGGTATACAGAAGTATTGGAAGTATATTTTGATGTGGGTAAGGGAGATGACTACTATCTCTTTAAGTCCTTATATAAGACATTGTATGCTTGGTTTGGTGGATGATTTGGCTCCCTCCACAGCTATACGGACCTTACTTACCATATTATTATGTACAATATTAGTTCTATCTTGGAAGAGTTCTAATCCTCTATCTCTAGAGTCCTGGAGGGTTATGGTAAACAAAGCCCTACCCTTTTATAAAGCCACATATTTGAATAGGGGGGGGCGCTACTTAAACTTGATAAGGTTTTGGGGGGATGGGTGGCTCCTCCTTTCACTGTTACAGATTAGTTTTAGATTTATTTAGTGCTATCTTTTCTTTTATATGAGTTTTTTTATATGTACCCCCATTGACCCTGATGGGGCAGGTTAATGGTCTTTCTGCAATAATAATGGTAGGCCTCACAGCTTACATCCTTCAAAGAGTGTGGGTTGTTATTTTAAATGGATCCTTATATTTTGGCTGGTTATGTGTGGGGAGGGTTGTGTCCCTACTGAGGAAGCTGTACAGGTCGAGGCGGCAAGTTTAACAAGCATTGTTCATAATTCAATGTAATGCACTTCTTTTTTGTGTAATTCTTATTTTTGTTTTTATTTTTTTTTGTTTTTATTTTTTCTTCAAAAAGATTTTATTGGTCACAGGTAGTGAGAAAACAATATAAATACAGGGATAACCATTAAACTTACATACATGTGTTAACATATGAGCGAACACTCTTGTCTTATCTTGAAATATTGGAGACACGTGTTTAAGTAGAAAAAAGATAATCAGAGGTATTGAGCTATAAAAGTCAAACATCATTAGAGAAACATTTCGCCTATGTTGACATAGTCACTAGCGATAAATAAGTGCAAAAAACAGATTACAGTTAGGGAAGGGACGGTAACCCCTAATGAGGTTTTATAGGATAGTAAAGTAATGAGGATAGTAAAGGAAGAGGAAATGGGGGGGGGCAAGAAGCATAGATGAGACAGGAGAGTGGGCAAGGCTGTATTATGTGGAAAATAGATGTTCCGAACTATGTCAGGCTCACTTACACTCAGGAGGGACGCTGGGGATTTTCCCATGGATGGTCCTAAATGTTTTATTTGTGTATTGTACTTGTTTATTGAAAATAATAAAAATTATTTTCCAAAAAAACCCCCCAGAAATTTGAATTTAAATACTTACCGTAATTTTCCTTTCCT
Source organism: Aquarana catesbeiana (assembly GCF_042186555.1). NCBI lineage: Eukaryota > Metazoa > Chordata > Amphibia > Anura > Ranidae > Aquarana > Aquarana catesbeiana. The sequence goes on along the minus strand of NC_133324.1, from coordinate 461,874,365 downwards.
GGCGAGCTCCATGGCAGCACAGCTAGGTATAGGCTCCGCCCCCCATGCCTCCAGGACTTAACTAATATAAATTTGAGCCAACATACAGCCTCGGCGTTCTGTAACTAATCCTACAAAGCTGGGGGGGGGGGATCTGTGCTGCCATGGAGCTCGTCAGGAAAGGAAATTACGGTAAGTATTTGAATGAAATTTTCTGTTTTCCTGACGGCTCCATGTCAGCACAGCTGGGAACTAGGGATGGGCTGAATACCCCCCAGTTTGGTTCACAGCAGATTATGCGAACAGGCAAAAAATTTGTTCGAACACGCGAACACCATTAAAGTCTATGGGACACGAACATGAAAAATCAAAAGTGCTAATTTTAAGGGTTAATATGCAAGTTATTGTCATAAAAAGTGTTTGGGGACCCGGGTCCTGCCCCAGGGGACATGTATCAATGCAAAGAAAAGTTTTAAAAATGGCCGTTTTTTCAGTTGATTTTAATAATGCTTAAAGTGAAGCAATAAAAGTGAAATATTCCTTTAAATTTTGTAACGGGGGGGGCTATAGTATGCCTGTAAAGTGGCACATTTTTCCCGTGTTTAGAGCAGTCCCCGCACAAAATTACATTTCTAAAGGAAAAAAAGTCATTTAAAAGTAATAGCGGCTATAATGAATTGTCTATGGGAGAAATCAAAAGTACTAATTTTAAGAGTTAATATGCAAGTTATTGTCATAAAAAGTGTTTGGGGACCTGGGTCCTGCCCCAGTGGACATGTATCAATGACATTTTTTTTTTTTTTAAATGGACGTTTTTTGGGAGCAGTGATTTTAATAGTGCTTAAAGTGAAACAATAAAAGTGAAATATTCCTTTAAATTTCGTACCTGAGGGGTGTCTATAGTATGCCTGTAAAATGGCAAATTTTTCCAGTGTTTAGAACAGTCCTTGCACAAAATTAAATTTCTAAAGGAAAAAAAGTCATTTAAAAGTAATAGTGGCTATAGTGAATTATAAAAGTCCAAATGCAGCGCTAAAATAAATGTCCAAATAATGATAATAGTCCATAGAACTCAATCAGCAATAAAAGATGATGTGAAACCTCCACCAAGCTTCAGTGTGTAAAAGGAAAGCACACCACACCCACGTGCTATCAGTCTGCTTACCAGAAAGATATAAAAAATAGGCGATGTACTCATATATTGCAGAGGGTCAGCAGCAAATCCAAATGGCACACTCCATCATGGGCAGGCACAGCATGGAAACAATCAGGTCACCACATATCAGAAGGCTCAGGACTCGTATTAACGATGGACAGGTTGGTGCAGTCATCAGCAGGAACAAACCAGCAAACAGAAAGCAACAATAGTGAAGCCCGTAAGGTAAAACAGTCGTAGTTTATTGTAGTCTACTTACAGGTATGAAGTAAAAATCATCACAGAAAACAGGAACAATCCGCGGTTCTCAGCGTACTTGCATTGACCAGCCTGACATGTTTCATCCTATGTGGATATCATCAGAGGCGTGGCCAATGATGCAAGCACGCTCAAATATATAGTGCACTTCTTAAGTCATGCTGACCCCTGATAGGACAGCATGACACATACAACAGCTGTTTTTAATAGCACATTCCGGCCGCACCTGCGCACTACGGCCGTGCTGTCTTTAAACTAGGAAGTGCCAGGACAGTCACGATCGGCCGCACATGCGCAGTACGGCCGTGCATTCCAGCGTGGCAGGAAGACAAAACCAGCCAGCCGCACATGCGCAGTACGGCCGCGTGTCCCAGCGCAACAGGAAGACAAAACCAGCCAGCACATCCATTCAATATAAAGGATGGGAAGACCTGATTAATGCCGTCCTTGCTGGTTGGTATGAACGACTCGACCGCGCATGCGCGGTACGATCTTACTAACCAGGAGTTATTTCATGCATGGAACAATAGAACCAGGGGGAAAAAAAGGGGAAGGAGAAAATAAAACATGAACCATATATGTGCAATTAAGCTGTGCAAGGCAAAAAACAACAGCCTAAACCAGCCCAAATGTGTTCTCCCCATGATGGGCGGAACAAAGTCACCGCCAGCCAAAAGGGGAAAAAACAATAAGGGACTGCACATGTGCCGTAACAGCATCCGGAGGGTGAGTGACACCCGAACCGGAAATAGCTATCAAGGCACATACGTGTAACACATCAGCAGCTACATAACTATAAGATGATTAATCAAATGTTATTATACATCAACAATATAAAAACCTTCATAGACCAATACAAAGTATAAAATTTAAAAAGAATATATCGGATATTACAGAGAAAAAAGGAGGAAGTTCTCAGTCTAATATAGCGATAATATAAACCCTGAAAAATATGTGCATATATCCAGGGTGAAATAATGAATAAAAATAATAATGAAATGAATGAAAAATAATAAAAAATAATAAAAAATATATAAAAATAATAGCAATATAAATATGGACACTGCCCCCAAGTGTCAAAAAATATACATGTATAAACAAAAATACATGTACTAAAAAAGTATATATTAGCTATTATTAATAAAACAATTTACATCCCAGTCGACGTTCATGCCGAAAGGGGTATAGCATTTTAGGTCGTATATCCAGCGGGTCTCTAATTTGGAAATTTCCCGTTTGGACGAACTCCCACGCCAGTGAGGGTTAAACCTATCGATGGCCACAAAGGTCGTTCCCATAGGGTTCTTATTGTGGTATTCCAAGTAGTGCCGGGAGACAGTGTGTTTCGGGAATCCCTTCTTGATATTGGCGGTGTGCTCATTTACCCTAACATGCATAGCCCGTGTTGTACGGCCCACATATTGTATACCGCAGGGGCAAATCAATAAGTATACCACGTTAAGCGAGGTGCAAGTAATGAAGGTGTTAACATCAAAGACTCTACCCGTGGCATGAGATTTAAACTGGCATATTTTCCTGCTCTTGTTCTTATTGATAGCACAAACGTTACAACAGCGGCAAGGATGATAGCCTTTAGATTTTTGAAAAAAGGACACTCTATTAGGGGCGTCTAAAATGTTGGGTGCTACTTGGAGTTTAAGAGGGGAAACACCTTTAAATATGACTTGTGGCCGATCAGGAAGTACCGGACCCAACACCTTATCATTTTTGAGGACTCCCCAATGTTTAGTTAGAATCTTTTTAATCTCAGAGTGTTGCTGAGAATAGGTCGTGACCATTGAAAAATTATAATCAATCTCACTTGACGAGGATTTTTCTTTGATCTGTAAGATCGAAGCTCGATCTGTAGCGCCCACCTCATTGATAACTGTACTCAACTCATCAGGTGAATACCCCTTTTCAATGAACCTTTCTTTCAAAGTGGCAGCCTGTATAAAAAAGTCTTCTTTAAGGGTACAGTTCCGCCGTAGACGGAGGAATTGACTCCTAGGTACCGATTTGAGCCACGAAGGGTGATGACAGCTACCCTGCCCAATATATCCGTTCCTATCGGTACTCTTAAAAAAGGTAGACATATTAAATGCACCATCTTTGACTTGTATAGTTAGGTCCAAGAAATTAATTCTGCTGGTGCTGCTCTCAAACTGTAAAACAATACCCAATGGATTATCATTGAGTTGATGCATGAAGGTAGTAAGCGACGTCATGTCGCCATCCCACAGGAGGAGGATGTCGTCTATATATCTCCCCCAGAAGATCAATTCCGATCGTCTGTTGGAATAGACGACATCCTCCTCCCATTTAGCCATGAACAGATTGGCCATGCTTGGTGCAAATTTTGCACCCAATACCCCATTGGGTATTGTTTTACAGTTTGAGAGCAGCACCAGCAGAATTAATTTCTTGGACCTAACTATACAAGTCAAAGATGGTGCATTTAATATGTCTACCTTTTTTAAGAGTACCGATAGGAACGGATATATTGGGCAGGGTAGCTGTCATCACCCTTCGTGGCTCAAATCGGTACCTAGGAGTCAATTCCTCCGTCTACGGCGGAACTGTACCCTTAAAGAAGACTTTTTTATACAGGCTGCCACTTTGAAAGAAAGGTTCATTGAAAAGGGGTATTCACCTGATGAGTTGAGTACAGTTATCAATGAGGTGGGCGCTACAGATCGAGCTTCGATCTTACAGATCAAAGAAAAATCCTCGTCAAGTGAGATTGATTATAATTTTTCAATGGTCACGACCTATTCTCAGCAACACTCTGAGATTAAAAAGATTCTAACTAAACATTGGGGAGTCCTCAAAAATGATAAGGTGTTGGGTCCGGTACTTCCTGATCGGCCACAAGTCATATTTAAAGGTGTTTCCCCTCTTAAACTCCAAGTAGCACCCAACATTTTAGACGCCCCTAATAGAGTGTCCTTTTTTCAAAAATCTAAAGGCTATCATCCTTGCCGCTGTTGTAACGTTTGTGCTATCAATAAGAACAAGAGCAGGAAAATATGCCAGTTTAAATCTCATGCCACGGGTAGAGTCTTTGATGTTAACACCTTCATTACTTGCACCTCGCTTAACGTGGTATACTTATTGATTTGCCCCTGCGGTATACAATATGTGGGCCGTACAACACGGGCTATGCATGTTAGGGTAAATGAGCACACCGCCAATATCAAGAAGGGATTCCCGAAACACACTGTCTCCCGGCACTACTTGGAATACCACAATAAGAACCCTATGGGAACGACCTTTGTGGCCATCGATAGGTTTAACCCTCACTGGCGTGGGAGTTCGTCCAAACGGGAAATTTCCAAATTAGAGACCCGCTGGATATACGACCTAAAATGCTATACCCCTTTCGGCATGAACGTCGACTGGGATGTAAATTGTTTTATTAATAATAGCTAATATATACTTTTTTAGTACATGTATTTTTGTTTATACATGTATATTTTTTGACACTTGGGGGCAGTGTCCATATTTATATTGCTATTATTTTTATATATTTTTTATTATTTTTTATTATTTTTCATTCATTTCATTATTATTTTTATTCATTATTTCACCCTGGATATATGCACATATTTTTCAGGGTTTATATTATCGCTATATTAGACTGAGAACTTCCTCCTTTTTTCTCTGTAATATCCGATATATTCTTTTTAAATTTTATACTTTGTATTGGTCTATGAAGGTTTTTATATTGTTGATGTATAATAACATTTGATTAATCATCTTATAGTTATGTAGCTGCTGATGTGTTACACGTATGTGCCTTGATAGCTATTTCCGGTTCGGGTGTCACTCACCCTCCGGATGCTGTTACGGCACATGTGCAGTCCCTTATTGTTTTTTCCCCTTTTGGCTGGCGGTGACTTTGTTCCGCCCATCATGGGGAGAACACATTTGGGCTGGTTTAGGCTGTTGTTTTTTGCCTTGCACAGCTTAATTGCACATATATGGTTCATGTTTTATTTTCTCCTTCCCCTTTTTTTCCCCCTGGTTCTATTGTTCCATGCATGAAATAACTCCTGGTTAGTAAGATCGTACCGCGCATGCGCGGTCGAGTCGTTCATACCAACCAGCAAGGACGGCATTAATCAGGTCTTCCCATCCTTTATATTGAATGGATGTGCTGGCTGGTTTTGTCTTCCTGTTGCGCTGGGACACGCGGCCGTACTGCGCATGTGCGGCTGGCTGGTTTTGTCTTCCTGCCACGCTGGAATGCACGGCCGTACTGCGCATGTGCGGCCGATCGTGACTGTCCTGGCACTTCCTAGTTTAAAGACAGCACGGCCGTAGTGCGCAGGTGCGGCCGGAATGTGCTATTAAAAACAGCTGTTGTATGTGTCATGCTGTCCTATCAGGGGTCAGCATGACTTAAGAAGTGCACTATATATTTGAGCGTGCTTGCATCATTGGCCACGCCTCTGATGATATCCACATAGGATGAAACATGTCAGGCTGGTCAATGCAAGTACGCTGAGAACCGCGGATTGTTCCTGTTTTCTGTGATGATTTTTACTTCATACCTGTAAGTAGACTACAATAAACTACGACTGTTTTACCTTACGGGCTTCACTATTGTTGCTTTCTGTTTGCTGGTTTGTTCCTGCTGATGACTGCACCAACCTGTCCATCGTTAATACGAGTCCTGAGCCTTCTGATATGTGGTGACCTGATTGTTTCCATGCTGTGCCTGCCCATGATGGAGTGTGCCATTTGGATTTGCTGCTGACCCTCTGCAATATATGAGTACATCGCCTATTTTTTATATCTTTCTGGTAAGCAGACTGATAGCACGTGGGTGTGGTGTGCTTTCCTTTTACACACTGAAGCTTGGTGGAGGTTTCACATCATCTTTTATTGCTGATTGAGTTCTATGGACTATTATCATTATTTGGACATTTATTTTATTTTATTTTAGCGCTGCATTTGGACTTTTATACTTATGTTTGATGCAATCTACAAACTATGCTAGCTGCTTTTTGTGTTCTTTTCAGTTAGCGCAGATATTTACTTGTTTTTTCACTGGCTATAGTGAATTGTCAGGTCTCGGCAATACAGATAAAAGTCATTGAAAAAAACGTCATGGGAACCCCCAGTCCATTACCAGGCTCTTTGGGTCTGGTATGAATATTAAGGGGAACCCCGAACCAAAATTTAAAAATAAAATTGAGTGGGGACCCCCCCAAATTCCATACCAGGCCCTTCAGGTCTGGTATGGATATTAAGGGGAACCCTGCACCAATTTTTTTTTTAAATGGTGTAGGGTCCCCCTCAAAATCCATACCAGACCCTTCAGGTCCTCTGGTATGGATTTTAAGGGCAACCCTGTGCCAAAATTTAAAAAAAAATGGCGTGGGGTCCCCCCAAAAATCCTTACCAGGCCCTTATGCGAGCATGTAACCTGACAGGCCTCAGGAAAAGAGGGGGGCAAGAGAGTGCCCCCCCTCCTGAACCATACCAGGCCAAATGCCCTCAACATTGGGTGGGTGCTTTGGGGTAGCCCCCCAAAGCACCTTGTTCCCATGTTGATGGGGACAAGGACCTCATCCCCACAACCCTTGCCTGGTGGTTTTGGGGGTCTGCGGGCGGGGGGCTTATCGGAATCTGGAAGCCCCCTTTAACAAAGGGACCCCCAGATCCTGCCCCCCATTTGAAATGGTAATGGGTACATTGAACCCGTACCATTTCACAAAAAAAGTGTCACATTTTTAAAAAACCACAAGACACACTTTGGGACAAGTCCTTTATTAAAAAATAAAAATGTTCCCCGAAGTCCATTCATCTTCTTCTCTCACTCCGCCGATGGACCGAAAAAAACCCCAGCAGGCCACCATCAATCCGCCTCCATGGGAGGCTCCCACTGTTTAACGCGTCCTCGCAGGTGACAGTTCTTTTTTAACTGAGGGCAGGGCCACACGGTGATGTACCTGGGTGACCCCACCCCCTCTGACACACAGGGACTTCCCAATGGCTTCCCCGTGGCATCAGAGGGGGGCAGGGCCACCCATTTATGTAACCGTGTGGCCCCGCCCCCTCTGACGCCCCAGGAAAGCCATTGGAAAGTCTCCGTGCATCAGAGGGGGGCGGAGTCACCGTGTGGCCCCGCCCTCAGTTATAAAAGAACTGTCACCTGCGAGGACGCGTCAGACAGTGGGAGCCTCCCATGGAGGCGGATCGGTGGCAGCCTGTGGGGTTTTTATTTTCGGTCCGTCAGCGGAACGAGAGAAGTAAATGAATGCACTTTGTGGGACTTTTTTTTTTTTTTAATAAAGGATTTGTCCCAAAGTATGTCTTGTGTTTTTTTTTTTTAATTTGACACTTTTCTTGTGAAATGGTACGGGTACAATGTACCCATTACCATTTCAAACAGGGGGGTCGGGATCTGGGGGTCCCCTTGTGAAAGGGGGGTTCCAGATTCCGATAAGCCCCCCGCCCGCAGACCGCCACAACCACCGGGCAAGGGTTGCGGGGATGAGGCCCTTGTCCTCATCAACATGCTACCCCAAAGCACCCTCCCCATGTTGAGGGCATGTGGCCTGGTACAGTTCTGGGGGGGCGCTCTCTCGCCCCCCTCTTTTCCTGTGGCCTGCCAGGTTGCATGCATGGATAAGGATCTGGTATGGGTTTTGAGGGAGACCCCCACGCCATTTTATTTAAATTTTGGTGTGGGGTTCCCCTTAATATCCATACTAGACCTGAAGGGCCTGGTATGGAATTGGGGGGCCCCCATGCAATTTTTTTTTAAATTTTGGTTCGGGGGTTCCCCTTAATATTCATACCAGACCCAAAGGGCCTGGTAATGGACTGGGGGGATACCATGCTGTTTTTTTATCAATGACTTTTATCTGTATTGCCGAGACCTGACAATTCACTATAGCCGCTATTACTTTTAAATGACTTTTTTTCCTTTAGAAATGTCATTTTGTGCAGAGACTGAGACTTTCACTTTTATTTTTTTAACTTTAAGCATTATTAAAATCACTTCTCCCGAAAAAACGGCCGTTTTTTAATAAAAAAAATTTTCACTGATACATGTCCCCTGGGGCAGGACCCGGGTCCCCAAACACTTGTTATGGCAATAACTTGCATATAAGCCTTTAAAATTAACACTTTTGATTTTTCATGTTAATGTCCCATAGACTTTAACGGTGTTCTGGTGGCTTTCGAATTTGCCCAGAAAACAGCATATTGTTCGGTGTTCACTAGAACATCCGAATAACCAAAGTTCGGCCCGAACTTATGCTCAGGCCGAACCTTTCGCCCATCCCTATTGGGAACTAACTAGCCAAAACAGGGGAGGGATAATGCTACACACTCCTCAATTCTGACTAAAAAAACAAAAGCCAGGATTCCTCTGCCAAACTCAACTGTCATTAAGCCATGAATATGAATATTTTGGTGCCCACGTAGCTGCCTTGCAGAAAGTTTCAGACACTCGGCCTGCTGCCACTCTCAAGGTTGAGATCCTTCCAGTGAGGGTGCTGTGATTCTCCTGGCACGGCCAACCCTTTCAACTTGTAGGCCAAGGAGATGAGCTTTACCAACCAAGAGGCAAGAGGCTTGCTGGAAGCCGTAAACTCATTATGTGTTCCACCTGGATTGACAAACAGATGCTCTGACTTCCCGATGGCAGAAGTGGCTATGATTAAACATTTTAAAGCCTGGCCCATATCCAATGGGCTAATTTCTTGAGTACTCCCCAGAAGGAATGCAGGAGGACAACCTTTTGTGTGATATGGACTCTGAAGGTCAGTTCAGGCACAAAATTTTAGCATTGGCATGAGTACCACACTGTCTGGGAAGTACACGAGAATGGGTTCTTTAAACCCCAAGGCCACCAATGCTGACTCTCTTCTGGCTGATGTTATTGACACCAGTAAAGCCATTTTCAGTGAGAGGTATCACAGGGTGATTGAAGGCATCTGATGCAATAACGTCCAACAGCAATGGGAGATCCTATTTTGGAAACAATTCGAGGTTTCAACCATATTGCAGCTTGAAAAACAGTATAATTAGGTGTTGAATGCACACTGTATGCCGGTGAAAGCAGAGATAGCCGAAATGTGTGCCTATAGCATACTTACGCATAGGCCTAAAACAAGCCACGCCTGCAGGCATTTCAGAACAGACTTCTGAAGAGTCCAGTGTAAAATCTTGATCAGCAATAATACTGGGAATTTATGTCATATTCTACTATAGGCACGGTTAGCGATGTCCTTTGTTTTCGTAAGAGCATTTACAATCTTCACAGAGCATTCCAATCCATTAGCCTCTGCCTCTCTAGACCCAGCCATCAGCCTGAGCCTGTCATATGCTGGATGAATGGGACTTTGGAGAAGATTCGATCTTACATACAGAGGGAGTCAATCCTTGACACATATAAGGATAAGCAAAGGGTACCAAGGCTCCTTCAGTGAATCTGGGATCATCACCAGAACTGTCACCTTCCCCCACCACAGACTCAGCTGGAAGTTGAGAATCAGAGGGAGCAGCAGAAAAGGCATAAGCTGTCTTGGAGATCCACTCCCAGTAGCCATCCACAGGTGACTCCTCTACCTCCTCTGGAGGGTAGAGGGGGTTGGCATAATGGCACAACAGTAAAGCAAACATGAGAAGCCACCAACAGGTTATTGCCATGTGTGAACAGACAAAGTGTTACTTTGTGTACCTGTTATGCAGAGTACTCCCTGTAGAGGAGCTCAGGCTATGCATAGTGGCTGCAGGGAGCAAGGCACAACAATACCCAGCAATGCAGCATTCATTTGGATACAAAGCATTTTTCAAATTTAGCTCACTCATCCTCCATCATCCGACCGTAAACACTGGCACAGTGTAGATGTGTATGCATAGGGAGACTCTGCCAACACCGCTGCCTACTTTACATGGACCCAGTGGACCCCAGACAAGGCTGTTAGCCCTGATAAAAGCCGCCCCGAGGACCAGCAGTGGGGGTCCCTGGATTATGGGTCATTTAGCCGAGACACCAGGGACTGTGTCCAGCCTAATCCACATGCATGGACGGACGGCCAGTCATTTAGACCAGCCAGGTAGAGAAGCACACCTCGGTCCTGCGCATAGGAGGAAGAACGCCGAGGCTGTAGGTGGGCTCAAATTTATATGAGTTAAGTCTTGGAGGCATGGGGGGTGGAGCCTATACCCAGCTGTGCTGACAGGGAGCTGTCAGGAAATATATAGTGCCTGGGGGTCCCCTTAATGTGCCTGTGAAGTGGTGCATCTGTAGCATGCTTAAAACATGCTACAGCTAAAATGAAATTTCTAGAGAAAAAACTATTTAAGTCCCATTTAAAATGACTTGCAGTTACAAATGCCAGCATTAAACTGAAAAAAGAAAGAAAAAATGGTATGGTAAGGATTTGGAGAGGAACCCAGCGCCATTTTTTTTCTTTTATGGTTTGGGGCCCCCCAAAATTTATACCAGACCCATATCTGGGCATGTACAATGGACGATTTTTCCTCTTAAGTGGGATTTTAAAGGGTGGAAGTCTCAAAAAAAGTATAACAAAAAGTATAAAAAATTATCAGAATTTTATTGTATCAAAAATTTAAAAGAAAAACGTGCTAGAATGGAAACAATGGATAAAAGCAACAATGGATGCCAGAATTAACAAATGATGAAAAATACAACCAGGATATACATGACAGGTCGACAGAGCTACACAAAACCCCACAAAGGCTATATCAGCAAGGAGCCAATTGACAGTGCAGGATCAACGCGTTTCGAGGCTTTATATAAGGATTGCGACTTCTTCTTCAGGGGCTAGAGGTAAGGTGTATATCTGTCTGCGAAACATTGTTACAAAAAAAGAGACAAAAAGACACACAATGAAAAACATATTGATGTCAGAAAATCATGCATATATACAACTATTTACATAATCAGATTGTGATGTAATTACAAAAAATGTATCCTAACCATGCTATTGCAGGGTCAATACTGTATGGCATCCACCCCAGACAAGGGGGAAGGGGAGAACGGTAAGCCACCGGGGCCCAGATCCGAATATCAGCGACGCCGCCACACAACCAGGACCGCCAGCAGATCAGGACCAGACACAGAGGGCGTCACGTCCCTCAGCTGTATTTTAAATTCTCTTTATCAAAATCTCTTTATCAGCTAAAAACCAAGAAGACAAGGGGAGGATTTATAAGTGTGGGATACAAAGGTCCCAGAACAAGATTTTACTATTTTGCTATATGAGAAGTTCCCCCTAATGGATTCAAGACGGGGGACTCTAGTAAGTGTAAGGTTGTACCTACCTATTGACGCAGGCTAGGATTATCTAAGCCTTGACTCCTCGGGCGGGTAAACAGCAGCTGACAGCACCCCAAGTGTGTAGGATATACTAAGAATCAGCATCAGGAAAAAAAAAAAAAAAAGGGGGGTTACTCAAATAAAGATTTTTCCTGTAAACACACATCCACAGGAGTCCTGTGAACATACCTATTGGTGCATAATGAAGGGTTGATCCCTGTGCTGATTCACACAACAGTGTTGTCTATAGTGGCTGATAGATTTTAGATACCTCGCTCCGGGGGAAAAATGGCAGAAGAGCGTCTATATTCAGCGGCTAGAGTGATATAAACAGGGAAAGTATGTGTCTCAATGGTAACCATTGAGACACATACTTTCCCTGTTTATATCACTCTAGCCGCTGAATATAGACGCTCTTCTGCCATTTTTCCCCCGGAGCGAGGTATCTAAAATCTATCAGCCACTATAGACAACACTGCTGTGTGAATCAGCACAGGGATCAACCCTTCATTATGCACCAATAGGTATGTTCACAGGACTCCTGTGGATGTGTGTTTACAGGAAAAATCTTTATTTGAGTAACCCCCTTTTTTTTTTTTTTTCCTGATGCTGATTCTTAGTATATCCTACACACTTGGGGTGCTGTCAGCTGCTGTTTACCAGCCCGAGGAGTCAAGGCTTAGATAATCCTAGCCTGCGTCAATAGGTAGGTACAACCTTACACTTACTAGAGTCCCCCGTCTTGAATCCATTAGGGGGAACTTCTCATATAGCAAAATAGTAAAATCTTGTTCTGGGACCTTTGTATCCCACACTTATAAATCCTCCCCTTGTCTTCTTGGTTTTTAGCTGATAAAGAGATTTTGATAAAGAGAATTTAAAATACAGCTGAGGGACGTGACGCCCTCTGTGTCTGGTCCTGATCTGCTGGCGGTCCTGGTTGTGTGGCGGCGTCGCTGATATTCGGATCTGGGCCCCGGTGGCTTACCGTTCTCCCCTTCCCCCTTGTCTGGGGTGGATGCCATACAGTATTGACCCTGCAATAGCATGGTTAGGATACATTTTTTGTAATTACATCACAATCTGATTATGTAAATAGTTGTATATATGCATGATTTTCTGACATCAATATGTTTTTCATTGTGTGTCTTTTTGTCTCTTTTTTTGTAACAATGTTTCGCAGACAGATATACACCTTACCTCTAGCCCCTGAAGAAGAGGTCGCAATCCTTATATAAAGCCTCAAAACGCGTTGGGCCTGCACTGTCAATTGGCTCCTTGCTGATATAGCCTTTGTGGGGTTTTGTGTAGCTCTGTCGACCTGTCATGTATATCCTGGTTGTATTTTTCATCATTTGTTAATTCTGGCATCCATTGTTGCTTTTATCCATTGTTTCCATTCTAGCACATGTTTTTCTTTTACATTTTTGATACAATAAAATTCTGATAATTTTTTATACTTTTTGTTATACTTTTTTTGAGACTTCCACCCTTTAAAATCCCACTTAAGAGGAAAAATCGTCCATTGTATATGTATAAAGGGATGCGGGTTGGTTGTCTCATTCCATAAAGCTCTTGTCACCACCAGTTTCTACATATCTGGGCATGCAGCCTGGTGGGTCGGGATAGGGGGGGATGAGTGATTGCCCCCCTCCTGAACCATACCAGGCCACATGCCCTCAACATGGGGGTTTTGTGCTTTGGGGTGAGGGGCTCTGCCCCCCCAACCCAAAGCACCTTGACCCCATGTTGATGGGGACAAGGGCCTCTCTCCGACAACCCTGGGCTGTGGTGTCAGGGTCTGCAGGTGGGGGGATTATTGGAATCTGTAAGCCCCCTTTAACAAGGGGGCCCCCAGATCCCAACCCCCATTTGAATGGGTATCGGATACCTAGTATCCTACCCATTCACCAAAAAAGTGTACAAAAGTAATAAATACAAGAGATAGTTTTTGACAATTCCTTTTTTAAAAAATAAAAAAAATAATGTCCCCAGATGTTATCCCCTTCCCAGCCAGTGTCATTAGTACAGTGACAGTATTTATTATTAGCACTGATCACTGTATTAGTGACACTGGAGATGTCAGTGGCAGTTATGCCTGCCATTCTATCACAGTCACAGCCATTACTAGCATAAAAAATTCCAGTATATAGTTTATAGTTTGCAGCAGATGCTATAATTTTCACGTTAACCAATCAATGTACACTTATTTGTATTTTTTTACCAAAGACATGTAGCACAATATACAGTATCTCACAAAACGTGTCAAACATTTTTGTAAATATTTTATTCTATCTTTTCATGTGACAACACTGAAGAAATTACACTTTGCTACAATGTAAAGTAGTGAGTGTACAGCTTGTAAAACAGTGTAAATTTGCTGTCCACTCAAAACAACTCAACACACAGCCATTAATGTCTAAACCGCTGGCAACAAAAGTGAGTACACCCCTAGGTGAAAAAGTCCAAATTGGGCCCAATTAGCCATTTTCCCTCCCGGTGTCATGTGACTTGTTAGTGTTACAAGGTCTCAGGTGTGAATGGGGAGCAGGTGTGTTAAATTTTGTGTTATCGCTCTCACTCTCCCATGGTCACTGGAAGTTCAACGTGTCACCTCATGGCAAAGAACTCTCTGACCTAGGCTATAAGCACATTTCCAAGACCCTGAAACTGAGCTGCAGCATGGTGGCCAAGACCATACAGCAGTTTAACAGATAGGTTCCACTCAGAACAGGCCTTGCCATGGTCGACCAAAGAAGTTGAGGGCACGTGCTCAGCGTCATATCCAGAGGTTGTCTTTGGGAAATAGCTGTATGAGTGCTGCCAGCATTGCTGCAGAGGTTGAAGGGGTGGGGGGTCAGCCTGCCAGTGCTCAGACCATACGCTGCACACTGCATCAAATTGGTCTGCATGGCTGGCATCCCAGAAGGAAGCCTCTTCTAAAGATGATGCACAAGAAAGCCTGCAAACAGTTTGCTGAAGACAAGCAGACTAAGGACATGGATTACTGGAACCATGTCCTGTGGTGTAATGAGACCAAGATAAACTTATTTGGTTCATATTGTGTCAAGCATGTGCAGCGTGAACCAGGTGAGGAGTACAAAGACAAGTGTGTCTTACCTATAGTCAAGCATGGTGGTGGGAGTGTCATGGTCTGGGGCTGCATGAGTGCAGTTCATTGAGGGAACCATGAATGCTAACATGTACTGTGACATACTGAAGCAGTGCATGATCCCCTCCCTTCAGAGACTGGGCCTCTGGGCAGTATTCCAACATGATAACGACCCCAAACACACCTCCAAGATGACCACTGCCTTGCTAAAGAAGCTGAGGGTAAACGTGATGGACTGGCCAAACATGTCTCCAGACCTAAACCCTAATGGTGGCCGCACAAAATATTTGACACGTTTCGCCCAATTTGGACATTTTCACTTAGGGGTGTGCTCACTTTTGTTGCCAGAAGTTTAGACATTAATGGCTGTGTGTTGAGTTATTTTGAGGCAACAGCAAATTTACACTGTTATACAAGCTGTACACTCACTACTTTACATTGTAACTAAGTGTCATTTCTTCACTGTTGTCACATGAAAAGACACAATAATATATTTACAAAAATGGGAGGGGTGTACTCACTTTTGTGAGATACTGTATGTTGGGTTAAGATTAGGGATGGGCTTTGTGCAAATTGTGTAACAAATTTTATTAGTACAAAACAACTTTTAAAAGGTGAGTAAATTCCACTGAAAGACAAGGAGAAAAAAGCTGCAGTAACCCTTACACAAGTAGTGCTTTATCATCCATATTGGACAATAATACATTTTATGTGTTTCCTGGGACTATGACAATCTGCTTCATCAGGAGACTTTGCCAGTCAGTAATATAAAAATAATAAACATGATACTTCAATATTTATTGATCATTTGGTGGATTCAAGAGTTGTAATAGCAAAGGCAAGTATACATTTAGTCCTACTAGGAAGATGAAAGCTGCTGAGGCTAACCTATGGCAACTGGTGGGGACTCAGCTACCCCCACAAGAAGTGCAGGCATCCTCAGACTCACGGCATGTGTGGAAATCAAAGAGACACTGTAACAGAATCTATATATAACAAGTGAAACAAATACATGTATATACCCATACCTCATTGTATGTCACTATTTAATAATAGTGGTTTTAATTAAGCAATTCAAAAGACCACAAGCAGATTAATATTACCTGCATTAGGTTGTATAATGAACATCATACAGATTCAGTTCACACTTCACAAGCAGGTTCAGGGAGATCGCAAGTAATGGTATTCAACCACTTCCTGCCTGGCCTATTGTAAAAATACAAACAGGCGGGTGCTCTACTATTCTGGGTGGACGTCATATGACTTATAAATTCATTATTTACTACTGTGATCTCTGTGATTAGTCACAGTGGTCACATGGTGTACAGGGCCAATCACAGCACCCTGTACCATGTGATAGCTGTGGTCAGTCACAGTATCACAATAGTAGACAAGAGTAAAACAAGAGGCATGAATGAAAGCCATTCATGACAGTCAAAATGATCACTGCCTCAGTGATCATCACTGTAACAAGCAATCACAGTGTAAAAAAAAAATCCTGATCACCTTCCCAGAGTAGTACAGTAGTACAGTGTGACTATAGTGACACTGCACTACTCTGGTGACAGTATGTAAAAAAAATAAAAATAAAATAAAACTGTAAAAAATATATAATATTTTTTTTTGTAACATACTGTCACTAGTCAGTGTCCTTAACAGCTACCCACTCAGTGTCTCTACTCACAGCTGCACCAATTGCAGCATCTCTGATCTTGCTGCAGATTCTTACTGAATGAATCTGGTGCTGTGCCAACCTGGCCATATGAAAGGGATCTTACAGTGTCCCTGATCACCGCCACACCAGTTACAGTGTCCCTTAAAGTGATAATAAAGTCTCCTTTGTGACTTATACCTACAGGTAAGCCAATACTAAGGCTTACTTGAATGTACAGTAAATTTGCATTGTTTAGGAAATATTCACACTGCATGCAGCCGGTGACTTCACAGGCGCATGTGCTCTGAAGGGACGGCATACACGTGCCATGGTCGTGACTCCCATATGTATGACAGTGCATCGCTGGAGGGCTTTGTTCCAAGTATTTAATAATGTGCTAGTATGTGATGCATACTAGCACATTATGCCATTGTCTTGCAGGGTTTTTTTTAAAGGTGTGGTTTACTATTGCTTTAATACTGCCACACCACTTACAGTGTCCCTGATCATTGCCACACAAATTACATGAGCACCACCACACCAGTTACACTGTCCCTGATCACCACCATAGCAGTCATAGTGTCCCTGATAACAACTACATCAGTCACAATGTCACCATAGGGACATGTTTACAGGTGTAATGCTTTCTGAATTTCCATCCACATTCAGATTGTTTTTCAGAGAGCATTTTACAAGCAGTGAGGAAGCATTGAATCACCTCCTGCTTTAACCCCTTGTACCCCGCACAAACAACTCAATTTACTTGAATGGGTCATGATCAGCTGTAGTACAGGGGATATAGTTCCTGTCACAGCCGCAAAGAAAAGCATCACAGCCACGGCATATACTAGACTAGAGTCAATACTTTGTAGAACCATCTTTCACTGCAATTACAGCTGCAAGTCTTTTTGGGTATTAGCTTTGCACATCCAGAGATTGAAATTTTTGCTCATTCTTCTTTGCAAAATAGCTCAAGCTCTGTCAGATTTGATAGAGAGCATCTGTGAACAGCAATTTTCAAGTCTTGCCACATATTCCTAATTGGGTTTAGGTCTGAACTTTGACTAGGCCATTTTAACACATTAATATGCTTTGATATAAACCATTCCATTGTAGCTCTGGCTGTATGTTTAGGGCGGTTGTCCTGCTGGAAGGTAAACTTCCACCCCAGTCTTAAGTCTTTTGCAGACTCTAATGTGTTTTTTTCTAAGATTGCCCTGTATTTGTTCCCATCCATCTTCCCATCAACTCTGAACAGCTTCCCTGTCCCTATTGAAGAAAAGCATCCCCACAGCATGATGCTGCCACCACTATGTTTCACAGTGGGGATGGTGTGTTCAGGGTGATGTGCAGTGTTAGTTTTCCACCACACCTAGCGTTTTGCTTCTAGGCCAAAAAGTACAATTTTGGTTTTGTATGACCAAAGCACCTTCTTCCATTTGCTGTGTCCCCCATATGGCTTCTTACAAATGGGAGGGACTTCTTATGGCTTTCTTTCAACAGTGGCTTTCCTCTTGCCACTCCTCCATAAAGGCCAAATTTGTGGAGTTCACAACTAATAGTTGTCCTGTGGACAGATTCTCCCACCTGAGCTGTGGATCTCTGCAGCTCCTCCAGAGTTACCATGGGCCTCTTGGCTGCTTCTCTGATTAATACTCTCCTTGCCCAGCCTATCAGTTTAGGTGGACAGCCATGTCTTCATAGGTTTGCAGTTGTGCCATACTCTTTCCATTTTTGGATGATGGATTGAACAATGCTCTGTGAAATGTTTAAAGCTTGCGATATTTTTTAATATTTTTTTATAACCTAACCTTGCTTTAAACTTCTCCACAACTTTATCCCTGACCTGTCTGATGTGTTCCTTGGCCTTCAAGAAGCTGTTTGTTCACTAAGGTTCTCTAACAAACCCCTGAAGGTTTCACAGAACAGCTGTATTTATACTGAGAATAAATTACACACAGGTGGACTCAATTTGCTAATTGGATGACTTATGAAGGCAATTGGTTCCAATAGATTTTAGTTAGGGGTATCAGAGTAAAGCGGGCTGAATACAAATACACACCACACTTTTCAGATATTTATTTGTAAAGAAAATTGAAAATCATTTATCATTTTCCTCCTCCTTCACAATTATGTGCCACTTTGTGTTGGCCTGTCACATAAAATGCCAATTAAATACATTTTTGGCTGTAACATGTTAAAATGTGTAAAATTTCAAGGGGTATGAATACTTTTTCAGGGTACTGTATGCCTGTTACCTGATTATGTTCCTGCGAGACATCAGTCCCAGCCAGGGGCGGACTGACCATTGAGCCACTCCGGCACTGCCCGAGGGCCCTGGGCCACTAGGGGGCCCCATCAGGGTTGCCAGCCCCAGTAAAACCAGGGACAGTATGTATAAATCTGTGTTTTTTTTACATCTGTCTGTGTATACTGTGTGTACATGTATGTGTATACTGTGTGATTGTATACTGTGTGTGTGTATACTGTGCGGCCCCATAATCTCTGATTGCCTGGGGGCCCCATAATCTCCTATTGCCTGGGGGCCCCATGAATTATCAGTCCGCCCCTGGTCCCAGCAATCCCCTGCAAACACCTGCACTCTTGGAACCTCAGGAACTATTTTGTTCTTCCTTTTTTTAGTCTCCTTTACTTCCTGGCCAGTGAACATGGCATTTCTGTGGGAAGCTGTGTACCAGTTGGTCTTGGTGCTTGGCCTATAGGATCTAGGATTACTACACTAAGATACATTCCCTAACCAATCATATAAAGGCGGCCATTCTAGTACATTGGTTTTGATAGAGTTTGTTGATTTTTGTGATACACAAGATACAATGTCTGGTATGTAATAAGTTCAAGTCTCACACATGTGGTATGGTCATACCTCAGAGGGAGTAGTAGAATGTGTTTTGGGGTGTCATTCTAAATATGCCCATGCTGTGTGTGAAAAATATCTTAATAAATTGATAACTTTGTGTCAAAAAATAATTTTCATTTTAATTCTGCACTTTCCAAAAAGCTTGCGGCAAAGAAAGTCTTCAAAAGACTCCAAATGATGCCATTTTGTGGAACTTTGTGCTTTCCAAAATGTGGTCATTTTATGGGTGTTCCACTGTCCTGGTGCTACAGGACCTCCAAAAATGTGAAAGGTTGTCAGGAATCAAATGCCTCTTAATAAACAGCTTAGACTGTCTACCATCCAGAAAGGGTTCATTTGGGGGTATTTGTACTGTCCTGGCATTTTAGGGCCTCAAGAAATGAGAGGCATTCAGTACATCAAGATTGAACAATTTTCAAATATATATACATGGATTGTAGACTCTATAACTTTCACACAGACTAACTAATATACACTGATTTGGGTTATTTTTACCAAAGAAATTTAGCAGAATACACTTTGGCCCCAAATTTATGGCAAAAGATTATTTATTTGCAAATTTTTCACCAGAAACTAACATTCAAAGTTTCCTGTATTTTTTCATGTATAGAGCAAACATTTTTTTAAAAACCCTGTGGTGCTTAACCAGTTGCCGACCGCCGCACGAGCGTCCTCAGAGCGGCACAGGCAGGCAAAAGGATTACAGGTATGTCCTTGCCTGCCCGCGGGTGGGGGGTCCGATCGGACCCCCCCCCCGGTGCCTGCGGCGGTCGGCAAATCCTCCCCGGCGATCGGTGGTGAGGGGGAGGCCATCCATTCGTGGCCCCCCCCTCGCGATCGCTCCCAGCCAATGGGATCATTTCCCTGCCTCTGTATTGTACACAGAGGCAGGGGAAATGATGTCATCTCTCCTCGGCTCGGTATTTTCCGTTCCGGCGCCGATGAGAGAAGACTGTAATGTGAGTGCACAACACACACACACACAGTAGAACATGCCATGCACACAAAACACCCCGATCCCCCCCCCATCGCCCCCCGATCCCCCCCAATCACCACCCCCCTGTCACAAACTGACACCAAGCAGGTTTTTTTTTTTTTTTTGATTACTGTATTGGTGTCAGTTTGTGACAGTTACAGTGTTAGGACAGTTACTGTTAGCCCCCTTTAGGTCTAGGGTACCCCCCTAACCCCCCTAATAAAGTTTTAACCCCTTGATCACCCCCCGTCACCAGTGTCACTAAGCGATCATTTTTCTGATCGCTGTATTAGTGTCGCTGGTGACACTAGTTAGGGAAGTAAATATTTAGGTTCGCCGTCAGCATTTTATAGTGACAGGGACCCCCATATACTACCTAATAAATGTTTTAACCCCTTGATTGCCCCCTAGTTAACCCTTTCACCACTGATCACCGTATAACCGTTGCGGGTGACGCTGGTTAGCTAGTTTATTTTTTATAGTGTCAGGGCACCCGCCGTTTATTACCGAATAAAGGTTTAGCCCCCTGATCGCCCGGCGGTGATATGCGTCGCCCCAGGCAGCGTCAGATTAGCGCCAGTACCGCTAACACCCACGCACGCAGCATACGCCTCCCTTAGTGGTATAGTATCTGAACGCATCAATATCTGATCCGATCAGATCTATACTAGCGTCCCCAGCAGTTTAGGGTTCCCAAAAACGCAGTGTTAGCGGGATCAGCCCAGATACCTGCTAGCACCTGCGTTTTGCCCCTCCGCCAGGCCCAGCCCAGCCCACCCAAGTGCAGTATCGATCGATCACTGTCACTTACAAAACACTAAACGCATAACTGCAGCGTTCGCAGAGTCAGGCCTGATCCCTGCGATCGCTAACAGTTTTTTGGTAGCGTTTTGGTGAACTGGCAAGCACCAGCCCCAGGCAGCGTCAGATTAGCGCCAGTACCGCTAACACCCACGCACGCACCGTACGCCTCCCTTAGTGGTATAGTATCTGAACGGATCAATATCTGATCGATCAGATTTATACTAGCGTCCCCAGCAGTTTAGGGTTCCCAAAAACGCAGTGTTAGCGGGATCAGCCCAGATACCTGCTAGCACCTGCGTTTTGCCCCTCCGCCCGGCCCAGCCCAGCCCACCCAAGTGCAGTATCGATCGATCACTGACACTTACAAAACACTAAACGCATAACTGCAGCGTTCGCAGAGTCAGGCCTGATCCCTGCGATCGCTAACAGTTTTTTTGGTAGTGTTTTGGTTAACTGGCAAGCGCCAGCGGCCTAGTACATCCCCGTCGTAGTCAAACCAGCACTGCAGTAACACTTTGTGACGTGGCGAGTCCCATAAGTGCAGTTCAAGCTGGTGAGGTGGCAAGCACAAGTAGTGTCCCGCTGCCACCAAGAAGACAAACACTGGCCCGTCGTGCCCATAATGCCCTTCCTGCTGCATTCGCCAATCCTAATTGGGAACCCACCACTTCTGCAGCACCCGTACTTCCCCCATTCACATCCCCAACCAAATGCAGTCGGCTGCATGAGAGGCATTTTTATGTCCTCCCGAGTACCCCTACCCAACGAACCCCCCCAAAAAAGATGTCGTGTCTGCAGCAAGCGCGGATATAGGCATGACACCCGCTATTATTGTCCCTCCTGTCCTGACAATCCTGGTCTTTGCATTGGTGAATGTTTTGAACGCTACCATACACTAGTTGAGTATTAGCGTAGGGTACAGCATTGCACAGACTAGGCACACTTTCACAGGGTCTCCCAGGATGCCATCGCATTTTGAGAGACCCGAACCTAGAACCGGTTACAGTTATAAAAGTTACAGTTACAAAAAAAGTGTAAAAAAAAAAAAAAAAAAACCACAAACAAAAATATAAAATAAAAAATAATAGTTGTCGTTTTATTGTTCTGTCTCTCTCTATTCTCTCTCTATTGTTCTGCTCTTTTTTACTGTATTCTATTCTGCAATGTTTTATTGTTATTATGTTTTATCATGTTTGCTTTTCAGGTATGCAATTTTTTATACTTTACCGTTTACTGTGCTTTATTGTTAACCATTTTTTTTGTCTTCAGGTACGCCATTCATGACTTTGAGTGGTTATACCAGAATGATGCTTGCAGGTTTAGGTATCATCTTGGTATCATTCTTTTCAGCCAGCGGTTGGCTTTCATGTAAAAGCAATCCTAGTGGCTAATTAGCCTCTAGACTGCTTTTACAAGCAGTGGGAGAGAATGCCCCCCCCCCACCGTCTTCCATGTTTTTCTCTGGCTCTCCTGTCTCAACAGTGAACCTGAGAATGCAGCCAGTGATTCAGCCAGCTGACCATAGAGCTGATCAGAGACCAGAGTGGCTCCAAACATCTCTATGGCCTAAGAAACCGAAAGCTACGAGCATTTTATGACTTAGATTTCGCCGGATGTAAATAGCGCCATTGGGAAATTGGGGAAGCATTTTATCACACCGATCTTGGTGTGGTCAGATGCTTTGAGGGCAGAGGAGAAATCTAGGGTCTAATAGACCCCAATTTTTTCAAAAAAGAGTACCTGTCACTACCTATTGCTATCATAGGGGATATTTACATTCCCTGAGATAACAATAAAAATGATAAAAAAAAAAAATGAAAGGAACAGTTTAAAAATAAGATAAAAAAGCAAAAAAAATAAAGAAAAAAAAAAAAAAAAAAAAGCACCCCTGTCCCCCCCTGCTCTCGCGCTAAGGCGAACGCAAGCGTCGGTCTGGCGTCAAATGTAAACAGCAATTGCGCCATGCATGTGAGGTATCACCGCGACTGTCAGATTGACGGCAGTAATTTTAGCAGTAGACCTCCTCTGTAAATCTAAAGTGGTAACCTGTAAAGGCTTTTAAAGGCTTTTAAAAATGTATTTATTTTGTTGCCACTGCACGTTTGTGCGCAATTTTAAAGCATGTCATGTTTGGTATCCATGTACTCGGCCTAAGATCATCTTTTTTATTTCATCAAACATTTGGGCAATATAGTGTGTTTTAGTGCATTAAAATTTAAAAAAGTGTGTTTTTTCCCCAAAAAATGCATTTGAAAAATCGCTGCGCAAATACCGTGTGAAAAAAAAATGAAACACCCACCATTTTAATCTGTAGGGCATTTGCTTTAAAAAAATATATAATGTTTGGGGGTTCAAAGTAATTTTCTTGCAAAAAAAAATAATTTTTTCATGTAATCAAAAAGTGTCAGAAAGGGCTTTGTCTTCAAGTGGTTAGAAGAGTGGGTGATGTGTGACATAAGCTTCTAAATGTTGTGCATAAAATGCCAGGACAGTTCAAAACCCCCCCAAATGACCCCATTTTGGAAAGTAGACACCCCAAGCTATTTGCTGAGAGGCATGTCGAGTCCATGGACCATGCCTCTCAGCAAATAGCTTGGGGTGTCTACTTTCCAAAATGGGGTCATTTGGGGGGGGGGGGTTGTGCCACCTGGGCATTCCATGGCCTCCGAAACTGTGATAGGCAGTGAAGAGTGAAATCAAAAATTTACATTCTTAGAAATCCTGAAGGCGGTGATTGGTTTTCGGGCCCCGTACGCGGCTAGGCTCCTAAAAAGTCCCACACATGTGGTATCCCCATACTCAGGAGAAGCAGCTAAATGTATTTTGGGGTGCAATTCCACATATGCCCATGGCCTGTGTGAGAAATATATCATTTAGTGACAACTTTGTGCAAAAAAAAAAAAAAATTGTCACTTTCCCGCAACTTGTGTCAAAATATAAAATATTCCATGGACTCAAACTGTGATAGGTAGTGAGGAGTAAAATCAAAAATGTACGCCCTTAGAAATCCTGAAGGCAGTGATTGGTTTTCGGGGCCCCGTACGCGGCTAGGCTCCCAAAAAGTCCCACACATGTGGTATCCCCATACTCAGGAGAAGCAGCTAAATGTATTTTGGGGTGCAATTCCACATATGCCCATGGCCTGTGTGAGCAATATATCATTTAGTGACAACTTTTTGTAATTTTTTTTTTTTTTGTCATTATTCAATCACTTGGGACAAAAAAAATGAATATTCAATGGGCTCAACATGCCTCTCAGCAATGTCCTTGGGGTGTCTACTTTCCAAAATGGGGTCATTTGTGGGGGTTTTGTACTGCCCTGCCATTTTAGCACCTCAAGAAACGACATAGGCAGTCATAAATTAAAGGCTGTGTAAATTCCAGAAAATGTACCCTAGTTTGTAGGCGCTATAACTTTTGCGCAAACCAATAAATATATACTTATTGACATTTTTTTTACCAAAGACATGTGGCCGAATACATTTTGGCCTAAATGTATGACTAAAATTGAGTTTATTGGATTTTTTTTATAAAAAACAAAAACAAAAAGTAGAAAATATCATTATTTTTCGAAATTTTCGGTCTTTTTCCGTGTATAGCGCAAAAAATAAAAACGGCAGAGGTGATCAAATACCATCAAAGGAAAGCTCTATTTGTGGGAAGAAAAGGACGCAAATTTTGTTTGGGTACAGCATTGCATGACCGCGCAATTAGCAGTGAAAGCGACGCAGTGCCAAATTGTAAAAAGTGCTCTGGTCAGGAAGGGGGTAAATCCTTCCGGGGCTGAAGTGGTTAATTATCACCAAATTAAAGCTCTATCTGACTCAAAAAATGATAAAAATGTTATTTGAGTGCAGTGTTGCATATGAATAATTCTCATTCATAGTGTGACAGTGCTGAAAACTTAAAAATAGCCTGGGCAGGAAGGGGGTAAAAGTGAAAGATATCAAGGTGGGTAAAGTAGTTTTGCAGGTTTAATGTTTCACTTTAAGCATTATTAAAAAATGTTGCTTTCTGAGTGGCACATGCGCAGCTTCTGGACATGGTGGACATGTGTGGACACGTTCACTCTCCATGACCCCCACTAAGCTGCTATTCATTTCAATCACACCAGGGGTAAGCCTTATACCTTCCTGTGACCCACGGGTGCCCCATGGGTGAAATAGGCCAGCAAAAACATATCTATTTTCCATCAGATTCCTTTGCCTCAATGAGTCTCCTGGTAGGAGTCGAGGGTGCTCAAAGTGCTACGCCAGTCATACCAGCTACATCTGGGATTCCCACACCTCTCCCACAGGCAGTTTTATTCAAATAATCAAATATTTTGTGACCTTTCTCCTATCACCCTGTCCAAGCAGAGGAACCTATGCCCTGTCACCTCCAACCTACAACATCACCATATCCCGTACTATTGGTTCCCTCTGAATCCTCAATCGGGATGGTGTCCAGTACAGTCTTCATAATCTCCATGAAGGGGATGGCTTCATAAAAAGTTTGGGCCTTCCTCCACTACCTGAATAAGACCCGCTCCTACCGCCTCCATCTGGGAGACCCATTCTTTCTACTCCTAGTCAGCTTTGGACCTCTGCTAAAGGGCAGTTGAAGAAGTCTTCATTCACACCGCAACATGCACGTCTCCCCAAGCAACCTACTTGATGAGACATGAGAAGACCCTTCCTGATGACGCACAATACATGCAAAACACGTTGAGGTTAGTTGTGCGATGCTGACGCCATTTGCAGCCCACAACCCGCATCAAAAGTGATGCTTGAACCGCACGCCGACTTCCTGAAATGGAACGGCGAGTACAGGCTGTTACTGGAACTCTGGAAAGA
Source organism: Aquarana catesbeiana (assembly GCF_042186555.1). Taxonomy (NCBI): domain Eukaryota; kingdom Metazoa; phylum Chordata; class Amphibia; order Anura; family Ranidae; genus Aquarana; species Aquarana catesbeiana. The sequence continues at coordinate 461,848,407 of NC_133324.1, read as the reverse complement.
CTCAGTGCCGGTCTAAAGGCACATATAAATGTGAGTGGAAAACTTTCTTGATGATTTTAGGAGAAATAAAAGTTGTAGAATATTGTGCAAGGTTGGCCGTTTGTTTTTGAGAATTCTGAGAATGGTATATGGTGAAGGCACATGAAAAAGTACTGCTGTGTCTGCTGGGCATATTTTTGATCCATCCATATTAAAGGACCAACGAGATTAAGGCATAAAACAGGCTTTTTACCATTTTCTAGTGAGTGCATATTGTAGAAGGTGGTGGTGAAACACAAGTGTCTTGGATTGTACACGACTTACATTTGGCACGTGGAATTAATTTATGAAGAATCCAAACTAGGACCTTTTGTATTTAATACATTTTGTGTATGCACATTTGATTGAGGATCTATGCACATATTAAGCACACTGATGTGAGCAAATATTGGTTGGGAAAGGCACTATATGATTTTGAGAGTAAGCATTGATGGACACATTGTTTATTTTGGCACATTAATATTTGTTGTAATAGGGTTGGTGCAGATACCTATACAGTGAGGGAAAAAAGTATTTGATCTCCTGCTGATTTTGTACATTTGCCCACTGACAAATAAATAATCAGTCTATAATTTTAAAGTTAGGCTTATTTTAACAGTGAGAGACAGAATAACAACAAAAATATCCAGAAAAACACATTTACAAAAAAATTATAAATTGATTTGCATTTTAATGAGTGAAATAAGTATTTGATCCCCTATCAATCAGCAAGATTTCTGGATCCCAGGTGTCTTCTATGCAAGTAACAAGCTGAGATTAAAAGCACTCTCTTAAAGGGAGTGTTCCTAATCTCAGCTTGTTACCTGTTTAAAAGACACCTGTTCACAGAAGCACTCAATCAGATTCCAATCTCTCCATCATGGCCAAGACAAAAGAGCTGTCCAAGGATGTCATGGACAAGATTGTAGACCTACACAAGGTTGGAATGGGCTACAAGACCATTGCCGTTTGGTGAGAGGGTGACAACAGTTGTTGCGATTATTTACAAATGTAAGAAACACAAAATAACTGTCAATCTCCCTCGGTCTAGGGCTTCATGCAAGATCTCACCTCGTGGAATTTCAATGATCATGAGAACGGTGAGGAATCAGCCCAGAACTACACAGGAGAATCTTGCCAATGATCTCAAGGCAACTGGGACCATAGTCATCAAGAAAACAATTGATAACACATTATGCCATGAAGGACTGAAATTCTGCAGTGCCCGCAAGGCCCCTCTGCTCCAGAAAACACATGTGCAGGCCAGTCTGAAGTTTGCTAATGAACATCTGAATGATTCAGAGGAGAACTGGGTGTTGTGGTCAGATGAGACCACAATCTAGCTCTTTGGCATCAATTCAACTTGCCATGTTCGGAGGAGGAGGAATGCTGCCTATGATCCCAAAAACACTATCCTCGCCATCAAACATGGAGATGGAAAAATTATGGTTTGGGGTGTCTTTCTGCTAAGGGGAAAGGACAACTTCACCGCATCAAAGGGACGATGGACGGGGCCACGTGAAATCTTGGGTGAGAACCTCCTTCCCTCAGCCAGGGCATTAAAAATGGTTCGTGGATGGGTATTCCAGCATGACAATGACCCAAAACACATGGCCAAGGCAACAAAGGAATGGCTCAAGAAGAAGCACATTAAAGTCCTGGAGTGTCCTGGAGTGTCCTAGTCAGTCTCCAAACCTTAATCCCATAAAAAATATGTAAAGGGAGCTGAAGGTACGTGTTACGAAATGTCATCCTCAAAACCTTAATGACTTTGAGAGGATCTGCAAAGAGGAGTGGGACAAAATCCTTCCTGAGATGTGTCTAAACCTGGTGGAAAACTACAAAAAACGTCTGACCTCTGTGATTGCCAACAAGGGTTTTGCCACAAGTACAAAGTCATGTTTTGCAAAAGGGGTCAAATACATATTTCACTCACTAAAATGCAAATCAATTTATAACTTTTTTAAATGCATTTTTCTGGATATTTTTGTTGTTATTCTGCCTCTCACTGTTAAACCTACCATTAAAATTATAGACTAATCATTTCTTTGTCAGTGGGCAAACGTACAAAATCAGCAGGAGATCAAATACTTTTTTCCTCACTGTATACATTACTGTTTACACTACTATTAGTGAAAATTGTAGCCGCAGCAAACCCCATATGTTGATAAGGATTTTTTAATTATTGTTTTGCGCCGCTGGCACATATTACACATTAGAAGACCCGAGGCGTTACATATGGTTTTTTTTTTAACTTGTTTATTTTGACTTCTTTACTTCCTGCTGGAGAGCAGGCGGGTCCCTCCTTCTGAGTTCACATGTTGGAGGTTCCCATGTTTCCCTACTTAGTCCAAGTCTTTTGCTCTGGACTCCTTAGACGCCTCTTAGTTTTTCTAATGATGGTTTTTTTTTTTTGGACCTTTTTTAGGTTTACGTTTGATTACATGTATACTGTGCTGTTATCTCTGTAGATTTTTGCAATATCCTTTATCTCTGATCCTGGGGTCTGTATGTTCATGCAACTGTTTTGTTATATATTTTTTTCCTTTCTTCTACACTTATGCCCCGTACACACGGTCGGACTTTGTTCGGACATTCCGACAACAAAATCCTAGGATTTTTTCCGACGGATGTTGGCTCAAACTTGTCTTGCATACACACGGTCACACAAAGTTGTCGGAAAATCCGATCGTTCTAAACGCGGTGACGTAAAACACGTACGTCGGGACTATAAATGGGGCAGTGGCCAATAGCTTTCATCTCTTTATTTATTCTGAGCATGCGTGGCACTTTGTCCGTCGGATTTGTGTACACACGATCGGAATTTCCAACAACGGATTTTGTTGTCGGAAAATTTTATATCCTGCTCTCAAACTTTGTGTGTCGGAAAATCCGATGGAAAATGTGTGATGGAGCCTACACATGGTCAGAATTTCCGACAACAAGGTCCTATCACACATTTTCCGTCGGAAAATCCGACCGTGTGTACGGGGCATTATGATTGCTCTCAATATGTCATATTGTTATGGCATTATGATTCCTTTCATATAATGTGAAGGGTCTGAACTCCATACAAAGATATTGGCTGGCCCTCAAAGAATTCAAATCTTCTGGGGCGGATGTGGTCATGGTCCCGGAGAAGCACTTTCGTACCCGGGGTTCATTGAAATTTGCCTCCAAATACTTCCCCACGTCATTCCTCGCTTCTGACCCAACTGGGAAGGCTAGAGTGGCAATTCTTATTAGAAAATAGTGCCCTTACGGGTTAAGGATACACACATTGACCCCCATGGAAGGTTTATCATCCTGCTCCGCGACTAAGTCTTCCTCTTTTACTTTAGTAAATTTATATGCTCCAAATTCTGGGCAAATAGCTTTCCTTAATGAGATTCTTGGGGCCGCCCAGCGTTATTCTCAACCTTTTATGAATATTGGTGGAGATTTCAATATGGTTATGTCCCCCACTAGGGATAGGCAGACTTTATTTCAGGATACCCCACCTTGAAGAGTCCTTTCCCAAGCTGCCTCTTTTTGCAAATGTTTTAGATCCCATAGTTTGACTCTTGGAGGATTAAACACCCCACCAATAAGCAATACTCTTTTTACTCTATGGCCCATAAAATGTACTCCAGGTTAGATCACTTTTTTATTTCGGCCCCCCTTATTCCACACATAATAGAATCTGATATTTCCTGGTATTACCATGGATGCAGGCCTTCTTATTCCAACTCTGGTACATCCTGCTACTAATAGTTTGCACAGTTTTTAAGTGTTATGGGAAAAAATTGATATCCCTAAAAATATGTTTTATTTTTATATACAAGTTAGACATCTTTTCCATTTTATGTCCACTACCCTAACTCTGGACAGACCCACCTCTTTTGAATATTTGTGTGCTCAGGGCCCCCACCAATTACACCTGGTGTCCTTCATTTACCGTATTTTTCACAAAGCTACTCCTTTCACTGAAGACACCCACTCCTATATGTGTAAGTGGGCTCACATATTACAATGGTCTATTTCTCTACAGATGTGGGACAAGAAATCAATTTCAGCTTTTATATCTTCTAAATGCGTGGTGCAGAGAGAGATCACTCTAAAAATGTTGATGTTTTGGTATAGGACCCCTAAGCTCATACATAGACAGGATCCCTCGTGCTCAGACAGGTGCTGGCGCTGTGGCCTTGAATTAGTCTCATTGTTCCATATTTTTTGGCTTTGCCCTCAGATGCAGCCTTTCTGGAATGAGGTGATGTTAATCCAGACATTGACGGGCTTGTCCCTACCGCCTGACCCTGTTCATTATCTAGTGTGTCTTCCTTTTTCCGGTGTTGCCAAGTCTGTTAAATGACTGATCTCTTACATCTTCTTTGCTGCTAGTAGAGCTATTCCGCTCTGTTGGCTGTCAAAAGCACCCCCCGGATCGGTCTTGATTTCTTCAGCTCATAGCTTAAATCCAGAGAATGGAATACCTAACTGCTATTGTTCATGATGTTATTCCACAATTTAACAAAATTTGGTAGAGCTTGGACCTGACTGACTTTTTGAACCCGATTACCTTGACTTTTGGTTCATCTAAAGGTACTCTCTATTCCCTCCATTTGCCTCATTATACTCTACCTGTGCATGTCTTTCCATGACCCCTTTTCCTTATAGTATATTGGCTAAAAAGAGCTTTGTTTGTTAGCAGCTTGTGTTTGATCTCCCTGTTGTAATGTTTCAACTTTCTTTGTATTTGCACTACCTGGAGAGACTTTCTATATAGTACAGATGTTACCTTTATTCTGTACTTTGTAAAAAAAATGTATTGTCAATGCTTCATTACAGCTATTTTCCTTTTGTGTTTCTTCATAAAACCCAAATAAAAAATTACAAAAAAAAAATGCTGCTCTCCACCAAACAAATTGTAATTTTTTTTTTTCATTGAGCCCAGACCTCCATGCCTTTTCGATTGACATGTCCTTGCTTATTAGCCTTAAAAATGACTGGAACTGATGTTAAATATTTATCCCATTTTGACTTCATTGGAGTTCAGATTGTCATACAAAACTTCAGCACAGTTTGTAAAACTTCTAACAAACTGAACCAAGGCACATTTGGCTCATTCCTAGTTAAGTTCCTCTTATCCAAAAAAAGCATTTTCAATTAAGAAGAAATCTACAGGCACAAAACATCCAACTTTCTGTTAGTTACAGTTGCAACTGCAGTTTCTGTGGCTAGGACAGATATATCACAGAAAACAGGAGAGCTGAAGCTACATCATGTCCTAATCTCTCTACCTGTTGCCACACCTTTCTCAGTTCAGGGAGGATGGAGGAGGCTCTGCTTATGTAGTGTAGTCACTGCATGGTCATAGAGAAAGAGGTGAGCCGTCTACTGACAGCTCAAATCCCATATGACAGGTTACATATTTCTATATGGAAAATTGACACATTCTCTTTGTTAATTAGCTGCAGAGCCTGGGCCAGTTTCTATTACACTCCAAAATAGAAAGTGGTGTGGATGGCACAGATAGACCTGAAACAGGTCTATCTGCTTAGTTCATGTGGTGCACACCACTTGTGAAGGTTTCATGCACTATTAGAATGATGCAGGGAGAATAGTTAAATATCCAGAATGTGTACTATGCACATGAAAATGGCAATATTAATGATGACATGTTTACCAGAATATAGCAGAATAAAAACATGCTGAGTAATATAATTAAACATTAAAAAAATGTTTAATGAGAACAAAAATGTGTTTCTAACTGAAGCTCACTTGTACATTTCACAAATTCTCTTATAAAGTTGAAATACAATTGTATAATATTAAATGCTATTCTTTCTCTAAAGTTTGTGAACAGTGAAAAGCATACTTTTGCTTTTATCCGGTCAGTTGATTTTGTTTTTGAAAACTGCTTACTAAGATATTAATGCAGTATATTTGCTTCAGTAAGGACTAATTTTGAATAACACTATTGCCAGTTCAGTAACTTTGAAATCTAATATTAAATTGGTCAGCTGTGAAGCTATTTTTAAATGTGTTTTTAGGCTTGTTACAAATATTTGTTTTGAATTTAAACACTCTGATTAATACCTGCAGTCCCGGGAAAGACAGAACATTCTCAACATGTCTTCAGTAGATTTATTATTCAGAGGTATTATGTAAAAATACATATCTATAAACAAAACATGTTTGATATCAGTCTGTAGTTAGAGATGTATAATATCATTAACTATTTCAGCTCTATGGACCAGAATTTATATATTTATTTATTTTTTAAGACAAAAAGACAAACAAGACTTTCTTTTCACAATATTGTCTTGCACAAAAAAACACACTCCTTAGACAAAAGCAAGTTAAAAAAGTACGATTAAATAAGTGGCCTCTCTAGTTTGAAAATTAAGGTAACATTAATACAAGTGTACCATCATCCAGAAATCAATAATCAGAGAAGGTTGGAAGCCTGATCCCCAGTCAGGCGACCAAAATTGGGGGCAGGTTGGACTATTCCGGTACGGTAATAGTAGGTAATCATATAAAGCATATCATGACAGTAGTAAAATTATAATCAATTTTATTGATGCGGAGAACAAAACATGGTGATGCAATAACACTTAATAAAAGTACAAGTATAAAGTAGTGGCTTCAGTAGTATACAGTACAACACAAAATCTCAGATATCATATTCCTCGACTAGTTTCGCGGACACAAGCCGCTTCGTCAGGAGGGAATCTGGAGATGAATAATTCTGACTAAACAGTCTGAACCTGACAGATAAAAAACATACAATGAAGTATACACAAAGTACATAATTAAACAATTTGTGTTCCAGCATCAAATTAACAATTGCGTAATACCATTTTTGTGGGGGGGAACAGGGACGAGTCTGCTTACCCAGGCCCCAGTGGACCCCAAGCGCAGGGCCCCATCACCAGACGATGATCTCCCACGGCGACCTGGGGGAGCTAACGAGATAACGGTGGTAGTAAGAATAAAATTTGTACAATATATTATATTATAGGGGATTACGGTAACCTAGATTGCCATATACAGGAAGTGAGGCAAGGAGTGATGAGGGTAATAATGGAAATAGTGATGAGCAAGGGAGGGTGACTAGTGAATGATGTGCAAGTGACAAGACTTAAGTTGCATTGTGCAAGGAAAAAAAGATTGCATACAGTGACCAAAAGAGTTAGAAGTGATGATAGGGATATAAAAGGTGTTGAAGTGGTGTGGCAGTAAAGAGGGTAGATCGGTGAGGGGAATTGGGACAAGGGAGAAGGGGGAAAGAGAGGGTGGAGTGAGGAATGGTAGGGAAGGGAGGAGGAAGGTAGGAAATAAGAGGGGAAGCCGGGGGGAGGGGGGGAGGGAAAAAAGGGAAAAGGAAGGGGAGGGATAGGAAGGGAGAAAGCGGGGAAGGAAGGGGGGGGGGGAAACGGGATTGGAGGGGAGGGGGGAGAGAGACAGGGGGGGAGAAAAGAAAGGGGGAGAGGGTGGGGAGGATAAAATTGGAAAGAAAGGGAGGGAGAGGAAAGGACGGGAGTGTGACAGTATAAAACTAAGGAGTGAGGAGGGGCCTAGCGGTACCTGATAATAGTATGAGCCTAGAAGGGTTGCCAAGGAGGGCACCCTGCCACGGGCTGATGCCATAGTAGGGTAGATGGAGAGATAATAAGGGCTGCAAACGATGAGCGAACATAAAGCAAGGCATGTTCACCTGAGCCCAGGGCAACTGAGGAGAGAAACCAGTATATTAGAAATAAAAATTAATACTACTGCCCAAGGGTATGGGACTTGAGTAAACAGGTAGGTAGGTACTCACCATAAACTTGCACTGGGCTGGCCGGGGCATGAAGACCCGGAAACAACAGACCGAACCATCAGACTAGCAGGCAAAGCCTGCTATTAATAGCTCCCAACCCTGCGACGCTGCGCCGAGTGTCAACAAGGCGCCGGCGCGTGACGTCACAGGGTCAGAGGTTCCACACAGCGCGCGCACGAAGGGGTCGCGCGCGCACGCATGCACACCGGTCGTAGGGCCACGGGAACATAGTCCCAGCCAAGACCAGTGCAAGAGGAGGGGGCGGTCCCGTGTCCGAGACCGATCCCACCACCAGGAACCTCACCAGGCCGCCGCGGGAGAACACCGGAGGAGGGGCCCGCGCAAGCGCCCTGGCCGGGACCAGGACTGGGGAAGCAGAGGTCCCAATACAACAATTGTAAAAAACAACAATATGAAAGTTGGTCAAGGATAATATGAGGATAAAACCATAATTGGAAAAGCTTGAAAAAACTTAAATTGGTGAACAAGGGAAGGTAAATACCCTAGAAACCGGTGCAGCGGCCCCCCCGAAACATAAACCCATAAACACCTAATTGCATATATGCATATAAGTAATGGAGGGCCAAAGACAGCACCACATGGTTGGGTAGAAGCATGTGGAAAAAGGGGCGGGTAGCCAGGGTAAAAGTGTCTGGCCAACCTAATGGGCATCTGTCTCGGAGGTTTGCATCGGGGCTGATAATTAGCCATAGTGGTAATAAGGAAGGGTAAAAGTACAAATAAATAGAGGCCCCCCAAAGCAACACAAATGTGTCAGTGGGGGTTGATTAAAAATGAAGGGTGGGGCACATGGGGTCTGCAGGGTGGGGGGCACAAATTGGCCCCTCCACTAAAACAGCCCACCCAAGTGTCCCGCTCGACATAGAGATGGGTGTGTTATCCACCCAATGTATACGATTAAATAAGTGGCCTCTCTAGTTTGAAAATTAAGGTAACATTAATACAAGTGTACCATCATCCAGAAATCAATAATCAGAGAAGGTTGGAAGCCTGATCCCCAGTCAGGCGACCAAAATTGGGGGCAGGTTGGACTATTCCGGTACGGTAATAGTAGGTAATCATATAAAGCATATAATGACAGTAGTAAAATTATAATCAATTTTATTGATGCGGAGAACAAAACATGGTGATGCAATAACACTTAATAAAAGTACAAGTATAAAGTAGTGGCTTCAGTAGTATACAGTACAACACAAAATCTCAGATATCATATTCCTCGACTAGTTTCGCGGACACAAGCCGCTTCGTCAGGAGGGAATCTGGAGATGAATAATTCTGACTAAACAGTCTGAACCTGACAGATAAAAAACATACAATGAAGTATACACAAAGTACATAATTAAACAATTTGTGTTCCAGCATCAAATTAACAATTGCGTAATACCATTTTTGTGGGGGGGAACAGGGACGAGTCTGCTTACCCAGGCCCCAGTGGACCCCAAGCGCAGGGCCCCATCACCAGACGATGATCTCCCACGGCGACCTGGGGGAGCTAACGAGATAACGGTGGTAGTAAGAATAAAATTTGTACAATATATTATATTATAGGGGATTACGGTAACCTAGATTGCCATATACAGGAAGTGAGGCAAGGAGTGATGAGGGTAATAATGGAAATAGTGATGAGCAAGGGAGGGTGACTAGTGAATGATGTGCAAGTGACAAGACTTAAGTTGCATTGTGCAAGGAAAAAAAGATTGCATACAGTGACCAAAAGAGTTAGAAGTGATGATAGGGATATAAAAGGTGTTGAAGTGGTGTGGCAGTAAAGAGGGTAGATCGGTGAGGGGAATTGGGACAAGGGAGAAGGGGGAAAGAGAGGGTGGAGTGAGGAATGGTAGGGAAGGGAGGAGGAAGGTAGGAAATAAGAGGGGAAGCCGGGGGGAGGGGGGGAGGGAAAAAAGGGAAAAGGAAGGGGAGGGATAGGAAGGGAGAAAGCGGGGAAGGAAGGGGGGGGGAAACGGGATTGGAGGGGAGGGGGGAGAGAGACAGGGGGGGGAGAAAAGAAAGGGGGAGAGGGTGGGGAGGATAAAATTGGAAAGAAAGGGAGGGAGAGGAAAGGACGGGAGTGTGACAGTATAAAACTAAGGAGTGAGGAGGGGCCTAGCGGTACCTGATAATAGTATGAGCCTAGAAGGGTTGCCAAGGAGGGCACCCTGCCACGGGCTTATGCCATAGTAGGGTAGATGGAGAGATAATAAGGGCTGCAAACGATGAGCGAACATAAAGCAAGGCATGTTCACCTGAGCCCAGGGCAACTGAGGAGAGAAACCAGTATATTAGAAATAAAAATTAATACTACTGCCCAAGGGTATGGGACTTGAGTAAACAGGTAGGTAGGTACTCACCATAAACTTGCACTGGGCTGGCCGGGGCATGAAGACCCGGAAACAACAGACCGAACCATCAGACTAGCAGGCAAAGCCTGCTATTAATAGCTCCCAACCCTGCGACGCTGCGCCGAGTGTCAACAAGGCGCCGGCGCGTGACGTCACAGGGTCAGAGGTTCCACACAGCGCGCGCACGAAGGGGTCGCGCGCGCACGCATGCACACCGGTCGTAGGGCCACGGGAACTTAGTCCCAGCCAAGACCAGTGCAAGAGGAGGGGGCGGTCCCGTGTCCGAGACCGATCCCACCACCAGGAACCTCACCAGGCCGCCGCGGGAGAACACCGGAGGAGGGGCCCGCGCAGGCGCCCTGGCCGGGACCAGGACTGGGGAAGCAGAGGTCCCAATACAACAATTGTAAAAAACAACAATATGAAAGTTGGTCAAGGATAATATGAGGATAAAACCATAATTGGAAAAGCTTGAAAAAACTTAAATTGGTGAACAAGGGAAGGTAAATACCCTAGAAACCGGTGCAGCGCCCCCCCCGAAACATAAACCCATAAACACCTAATTGCATATATGCATATAAGTAATGGAGGGCCAAAGACAGCACCACATGGTTGGGTAGAAGCATGTGGAAAAAGGGGGGGGGTAGCCAGGGTAAAAGTGTCTGGCCAACCTAATGGGCATCTGTCTCGGAGGTTTGCATCGGGGCTGATAATTAGCCATAGTGGTAATAAGGAAGGGTAAAAGTACAAATAAATAGAGGCCCCCCAAAGCAACACAAATGTGTCAGTGGGGGTTGATTAAAAATGAAGGGTGGGGCACATGGGGTCTGCAGGGTGGGGGGCACAAGTTGGCCCCTCCACTAAAACAGCCCACCCAAGTGTCCCGCTCGACATAGAGACGGGTGTGTTATCCACCCAATGTATACGATTAAATAAGTGGCCTCTCTAGTTTGAAAATTAAGGTAACATTAATACAAGTGTACCATCATCCAGAAATCAATAATCAGAGAAGGTTGGAAGCCTGATCCCCAGTCAGGCGACCAAAATTGGGGGCAGGTTGGACTATTACGGTACGGTAATAGTAGGTAATCATATAAAGCATATAATGACAGTAGTAAAATTATAATCAATTTTATTGATGCGGAGAACAAAACATGGTGATGCAATAACACTTAATAAAAGTACAAGTATAAAGTAGTGGCTTCAGTAGTATACAGTACAACACAAAATCTCAGATATCATATTCCTCGACTAGTTTCGCGGACACAAGCCACTTCGTCAGGAGGGAATCTGGAGATGAATAATTCTGACTAAACAGTCTGAACCTGACAGATAAAAAACATACAATGAAGTATACACAAAGTACATAATTAAACAATTTGTGTTCCAGCATCAAATTAACAATTGCGTAATACCATTTTTGTGGGGGGGAACAGGGACGAGTCTGCTTACCCAGGCCCCAGTGGACCCCAAGCGCAGGGCCCCATCACCAGACGATGATCTCCCACGGCGACCTGGGGGAGCTAACGAGATAACGGTGGTAGTAAGAATAAAATTTGTACAATATATTATATTATAGGGGATTACGGTAACCTAGATTGCCATATACAGGAAGTGAGGCAAGGAGTGATGAGGGTAATAATGGAAATAGTGATGAGCAAGGGAGGGTGACTAGTGAATGATGTGCAAGTGACAAGACTTAAGTTGCATTGTGCAAGGAAAAAAAGATTGCATACAGTGACCAAAAGAGTTAGAAGTGATGATAGGGATATAAAAGGTGTTGAAGTGGTGTGGCAGTAAAGAGGGTAGATCGGTGAGGGGAATTGGGACAAGGGAGAAGGGGGAAAGAGAGGGTGGAGTGAGGAATGGTAGGGAAGGGAGGAGGAAGGTAGGAAATAAGAGGGGAAGCCGGGGGGAGGGGGGGAGGGAAAAAAGGGAAAAGGAAGGGGAGGGATAGGAAGGGAGAAAGCGGGGAAGGAAGGGGGGGGGAAACGGGATTGGAGGGGAGGGGGGAGAGAGACAGGGGGGGGAGAAAAGAAAGGGGGAGAGGGTGGGGAGGATAAAATTGGAAAGAAAGGGAGGGAGAGGAAAGGACGGGAGTGTGACAGTATAAAACTAAGGAGTGAGGAGGGGCCTAGCGGTACCTGATAATAGTATGAGCCTAGAAGGGTTGCCAAGGAGGGCACCCTGCCACGGGCTGATGCCATAGTAGGGTAGATGGAGAGATAATAAGGGCTGCAAACGATGAGCGAACATAAAGCAAGGCATGTTCACCTGAGCCCAGGGCAACTGAGGAGAGAAACCAGTATATTAGAAATAAAAATTAATACTACTGCCCAAGGGTATGGGACTTGAGTAAACAGGTAGGTAGGTACTCACCATAAACTTGCACTGGGCTGGCCGGGGCATGAAGACCCGGAAACAACAGACCGAACCATCAGACTAGCAGGCAAAGCCTGCTATTAATAGCTCCCAACCCTGCGACGCTGCGCCGAGTGTCAACAAGGCGCCGGCGCGTGACGTCACAGGGTCAGAGGTTCCACACAGCGCGCGCACGAAGGGGTCGCGCGCGCACGCATGCACACCGGTCGTAGGGCCACGGGAACATAGTCCCAGCCAAGACCAGTGCAAGAGGAGGGGGCGGTCCCGTGTCCGAGACCGATCCCACCACCAGGAACCTCACCAGGCCGCCGCGGGAGAACACCGGAGGAGGGGCCCGCGCAGGCGCCCTGGCCGGGACCAGGACTGGGGAAGCAGAGGTCCCAATACAACAATTGTAAAAAACAACAATATGAAAGTTGGTCAAGGATAATATGAGGATAAAACCATAATTGGAAAAGCTTGAAAAAACTTAAATTGGTGAACAAGGGAAGGTAAATACCCTAGAAACCGGTGCAGCGGCCCCCCCGAAACATAAACCCATAAACACCTAATTGCATATATGCATATAAGTAATGGAGGGCCAAAGACAGCACCACATGGTTGGGTAGAAGCATGTGGAAAAAGGGGCGGGTAGCCAGGGTAAAAGTGTCTGGCCAACCTAATGGGCATCTGTCTCGGAGGTTTGCATCGGGGCTGATAATTAGCCATAGTGGTAATAAGGAAGGGTAAAAGTACAAATAAATAGAGGCCCCCCAAAGCAACACAAATGTGTCAGTGGGGGTTGATTAAAAATGAAGGGTGGGGCACATGGGGTCTGCAGGGTGGGGGGCACAAATTGGCCCCTCCACTAAAACAGCCCACCCAAGTGTCCCGCTCGACATAGAGACGGGTGTGTTATCCACCCAATGTATACGATTAAATAAGTGGCCTCTCTAGTTTGAAAATTAAGGTAACATTAATACAAGTGTACCATCATCCAGAAATCAATAATCAGAGAAGGTTGGAAGCCTGATCCCCAGTCAGGCGACCAAAATTGGGGGCAGGTTGGACTATTCCGGTACGGTAATAGTAGGTAATCATATAAAGCATATAATGACAGTAGTAAAATTATAATCAATTTTATTGATGCGGAGAACAAAACATGGTGATGCAATAACACTTAATAAAAGTACAAGTATAAAGTAGTGGCTTCAGTAGTATACAGTACAACACAAAATCTCAGATATCATATTCCTCGACTAGTTTCGCGGACACAAGCCGCTTCGTCAGGAGGGAATCTGGAGATGAATAATTCTGACTAAACAGTCTGAACCTGACAGATAAAAAACATACAATGAAGTATACACAAAGTACATAATTAAACAATTTGTGTTCCAGCATCAAATTAACAATTGCGTAATACCATTTTTGTGGGGGGGAACAGGGACGAGTCTGCTTACCCAGGCCCCAGTGGACCCCAAGCGCAGGGCCCCATCACCAGACGATGATCTCCCACGGCGACCTGGGGGAGCTAACGAGATAACGGTGGTAGTAAGAATAAAATTTGTACAATATATTATATTATAGGGGATTACGGTAACCTAGATTGCCATATACAGGAAGTGAGGCAAGGAGTGATGAGGGTAATAATGGAAATAGTGATGAGCAAGGGAGGGTGACTAGTGAATGATGTGCAAGTGACAAGACTTAAGTTGCATTGTGCAAGGAAAAAAAGATTGCATACAGTGACCAAAAGAGTTAGAAGTGATGATAGGGATATAAAAGGTGTTGAAGTGGTGTGGCAGTAAAGAGGGTAGATCGGTGAGGGGAATTGGGACAAGGGAGAAGGGGGAAAGAGAGGGTGGAGTGAGGAATGGTAGGGAAGGGAGGAGGAAGGTAGGAAATAAGAGGGGAAGCCGGGGGGAGGGGGGGAGGGAAAAAAGGGAAAAGGAAGGGGAGGGATAGGAAGGGAGAAAGCGGGGAAGGAAGGGGGGGGGGGAACGGGATTGGAGGGGAGGGGGGAGAGAGACAGGGGGGGGGGAAAAGAAAGGGGGAGAGGGTGGGGAGGATAAAATTGGAAAGAAAGGGAGGGAGAGGAAAGGACGGGAGTGTGACAGTATAAAACTAAGGAGTGAGGAGGGGCCTAGCGGTACCTGATAATAGTATGAGCCTAGAAGGGTTGCCAAGGAGGGCACCCTGCCACGGGCTGATGCCATAGTAGGGTAGATGGAGAGATAATAAGGGCTGCAAACGATGAGCGAACATAAAGCAAGGCATGTTCACCTAAGCCCAGGGCAACTGAGGAGAGAAACCAGTATATTAGAAATAAAAATTAATACTACTGCCCAAGGGTATGGGACTTGAGTAAACAGGTAGGTAGGTACTCACCATAAACTTGCACTGGGCTGGCCGGGGCATGAAGACCCGGAAACAACAGACCGAACCATCAGACTAGCAGGCAAAGCCTGCTATTAATAGCTCCCAACCCTGCGACGCTGCGCCGATTGTCAACAAGGCGCCGGCGCGTGACGTCACAGGGTCAGAGGTTCCACACAGCGCGCGCACGAAGGGGTCGCGCGCGCACGCATGCACACCGGTCGTAGGGCCACGGGAACATAGTCCCAGCCAAGACCAGTGCAAGAGGAGGGGGCGGTCCCGTGTCCGAGACCGATCCCACCACCAGGAACCTCACCAGGCCGCCGCGGGAGAACACCGGAGGAGGGGCCCGCGCAGGCGCCCTGGCCGGGACCAGGACTGGGGAAGCAGAGGTCCCAATACAACAATTGTAAAAAACAACAATATGAAAGTTGGTCAAGGATAATATGAGGATAAAACCATAATTGGAAAAGCTTGAAAAAACTTAAATTGGTGAACAAGGGAAGGTAAATACCCTAGAAACCGGTGCAGCGGCCCCCCCGAAACATAAACCCATAAACACCTAATTGCATATATGCATATAAGTAATGGAGGGCCAAAGACAGCACCACATGGTTGGGTAGAAGCATGTGGAAAAAGGGGCGGGTAGCCAGGGTAAAAGTGTCTGGCCAACCTAATGGGCATCTGTCTCGGAGGTTTGCATCGGGGCTGATAATTAGCCATAGTGGTAATAAGGAAGGGTAAAAGTACAAATAAATAGAGGCCCCCCAAAGCAACACAAATGTGTCAGTGGGGGTTGATTAAAAATGAAGGGTGGGGCACATGGGGTCTGCAGGGTGGGGGGCACAAATTGGCCCCTCCACTAAAACAGCCCACCCAAGTGTCCCGCTCGACATAGAGACGGGTGTGTTATCCACCCAATGTATACGATTAAATAAGTGGCCTCTCTAGTTTGAAAATTAAGGTAACATTAATACAAGTGTACCATCATCCAGAAATCAATAATCAGAGAAGGTTGGAAGCCTGATCCCCAGTCAGGCGACCAAAATTGGGGGCAGGTTGGACTATTCCGGTACGGTAATAGTAGGTAATCATATAAAGCATATAATGACAGTAGTAAAATTATAATCAATTTTATTGATGCGGAGAACAAAACATGGTGATGCAATAACACTTAATAAAAGTACAAGTATAAAGTAGTGGCTTCAGTAGTATACAGTACAACACAAAATCTCAGATATCATATTCCTCGACTAGTTTCGCGGACACAAGCCGCTTCGTCAGGAGGGAATCTGGAGATGAATAATTCTGACTAAACAGTCTGAACCTGACAGATAAAAAACATACAATGACCGGTGTGCATGCGTGCACGCGCGACCCCTTCGTGCGCGCGCTGTGTGGAACCTCTGACCCTGTGACGTCACGCGCCGGCGCCTTGTTGACACTCGGCGCAGCGTCGCAGGGTTGGGAGCTATTAATAGCAGGCTTTGCCTGCTAGTCTGATGGTTCGGTCTGTTGTTTCCGGGTCTTCATGCCCCGGCCAGCCCAGTGCAAGTTTATGGTGAGTACCTACCTACCTGTTTACTCAAGTCCCATACCCTTGGGCAGTAGTATTAATTTTTATTTCTAATATACTGGTTTCTCTCCTCAGTTGCCCTGGGCTCAGGTGAACATGCCTTGCTTTATGTTCGCTCATCGTTTGCAGCCCTTATTATCTCTCCATCTACCCTACTATGGCATCAGCCCGTGGCAGGGTGCCCTCCTTGGCAACCCTTCTAGGCTCATACTATTATCAGGTACCGCTAGGCCCCTCCTCACTCCTTAGTTTTATACTGTCACACTCCCGTCCTTTCCTCTCCCTCCCTTTCTTTCCAATTTTATCCTCCCCACCCTCTCCCCCTTTCTTTTCTCCCCCCCCTGTCTCTCTCCCCCCTCCCCTCCAATCCCGTTTCCCCCCCCCTTCCTTCCCCGCTTTCTCCCTTCCTATCCCTCCCCTTCCTTTTCCCTTTTTTCCCTCCCCCCCTCCCCCCGGCTTCCCCTCTTATTTCCTACCTTCCTCCTCCCTTCCCTACCATTCCTCACTCCACCCTCTCTTTCCCCCTTCTCCCTTGTCCCAATTCCCCTCACCGATCTACCCTCTTTACTGCCACACCACTTCAACACCTTTTATATCCCTATCATCACTTCTAACTCTTTTGGTCACTGTATGCAATCTTTTTTTCCTTACACAATGCAACTTAAGTCTTGTCACTTGCACATCATTCACTAGTCACCCTCCCTTGCTCATCACTATTTCCATTATTACCCTCATCACTCCTTGCCTCACTTCCTGTATATGGCAATCTAGGTTACCGTAATCCCCTATAATATAATATATTGTACAAATTTTATTCTTACTACCACCGTTATCTCGTTAGCTCCCCCAGGTCGCCGTGGGAGATCATCATCTGGTGATGGGGCCCTGCGCTTGGGGTCCACTGGGGCCTGGGTAAGCAGACTCGTCCCTGTTCCCCCCCACAAAAATGGTATTACGCAATTGTTAATTTGATGCTGGAACACAAATTGTTTAATTATGTACTTTGTGTATACTTCATTGTATGTTTTTTATCTGTCAGGTTCAGACTGTTTAGTCAGAATTATTCATCTCCAGATTCCCTCCTGACGAAGCGGCTTGTGTCCGCGAAACTAGTCGAGGAATATGATATCTGAGATTTTGTGTTGTACTGTATACTACTGAAGCCACTACTTTATACTTGTACTTTTATTAAGTGTTATTGCATCACCATGTTTTGTTCTCCGCATCAATAAAATTGATTATAATTTTACTACTGTCATTATATGCTTTATATGATTACCTACTATTACCGTACCGGAATAGTCCAACCTGCCCCCAATTTTGGTCGCCTGACTGGGGATCAGGCTTCCAACCTTCTCTGATTATTGATTTCTGGATGATGGTACACTTGTATTAATGTTACCTTAATTTTCAAACTAGAGAGGCCACTTATTTAATCGTATACATTGGGTGGATAACACACCCATCTCTATGTCGAGCGGGACACTTGGGTGGGCTGTTTTAGTGGAGGGGCCAATTTGTGCCCCCCACCCTGCAGACCCCATGTGCCCCACCCTTCATTTTTAATCAACCCCCACTGACACATTTGTGTTGCTTTGGGGGGCCTCTATTTATTTGTACTTTTACCCTTCCTTATTACCACTATGGCTAATTATCAGCCCCGATGCAAACCTCCGAGACAGATGCCCATTAGGTTGGCCAGACACTTTTACCCTGGCTACCCGCCCCTTTTTCCACATGCTTCTACCCAACCATGTGGTGCTGTCTTTGGCCCTCCATTACTTATATGCATATATGCAATTAGGTGTTTATGGGTTTATGTTTCGGGGGGGCCGCTGCACCGGTTTCTAGGGTATTTACCTTCCCTTGTTCACCAATTTAAGTTTTTTCAAGCTTTTCCAATTATGGTTTTATCCTCATATTATCCTTGACCAACTTTCATATTGTTGTTTTTTACAATTGTTGTATTGGGACCTCTGCTTCCCCAGTCCTGGTCCCGGCCAGGGCGCCTGCGCGGGCCCCTCCTCCGGTGTTCTCCCGCGGCGGCCTGGTGAGGTTCCTGGTGGTGGGATCGGTCTCGGACACGGGACCGCCCCCTCCTCTTGCACTGGTCTTGGCTGGGACTATGTTCCCGTGGCCCTACGACCGGTGTGCATGCGTGCGCGCACGACCCCTTCGTGCGCGCGCTGTGTGGAACCTCTGACCCTGTGACGTCACGCGCCGGCGCCTTGTTGACACTCGGCGCAGCGTCGCAGGGTTGGGAGCTATTAATAGCAGGCTTTGCCTGCTAGTCTGATGGTTCGGTCTGTTGTTTCCGGGTCTTCATGCCCCGGCCAGCCCAGTGCAAGTTTATGGTGAGTACCTACCTACCTGTTTACTCAAGTCCCATACCCTTGGGCAGTAGTATTAATTTTTATTTCTAATATACTGGTTTCTCTCCTCAGTTGCCCTGGGCTCAGGTGAACATGCCTTGCTTTATGTTCGCTCATCGTTTGCAGCCCTTATTATCTCTCCATCTACCCTACTATGGCATCAGCCCGTGGCAGGGTGCCCTCCTTGGCAACCCTTCTAGGCTCATACTATTATCAGGTACCGCTAGGCCCCTCCTCACTCCTTAGTTTTATACTGTCACACTCCCGTCCTTTCCTCTCCCTCCCTTTCTTTCCAATTTTATCCTCCCCACCCTCTCCCCCTTTCCTCTCTCCCCCCCTGTCTCTCTCCCCCCTCCCCTCCAATCCCGTTTCCCCCCCCCCTTCCTTCCCCGCTTTCTCTCTTCCTATCCCTCCCCTTCCTTTTCCCTTTTTTCCCTCCTCCCCTCCCCCCGGCTTCCCCTCTTATTTCCTACCTTCCTCCTCCCTTCCCTACCATTCCTCACTCCACCCTCTCTTTCCCCCTTCTCCCTTGTCCCAATTCCCCTCACCGATCTACCCTCTTTACTGCCACACCACTTCAACACCTTTTATATCCCTATCATCACTTCTAACTCTTTTGGTCACTGTATGCAATCTTTTTTTCCTTGCACAATGCAACTTAAGTCTTGTCACTTGCACATCATTCACTAGTCACCCTCCCTTGCTCATCACTATTTCCATTATTACCCTCATCACTCCTTGCCTCACTTCCTGTATATGGCAATCTAGGTTACCGTAATCCCCTATAATATAATATATTGTACAAATTTTATTCTTACTACCACCGTTATCTCGTTAGCTCCCCCAGGTCACCGTGGGAGATCATCGTCTGGTGATGGGGCCCTGCGCTTGGGGTCCACTGGGGCCTGGGTAAGCAGACTCGTCCCTGTTCCCCCCCACAAAAATGGTATTACGCAATTGTTAATTTGATGCTGGAACACAAATTGTTTAATTATATACTTTGTGTATACTTCATTGTATGTTTTTTATCTGTCAGGTTCAGACTGTTTAGTCAGAATTATTCATCTCCAGATTCCCTCCTGACGAAGCGGCTTGTGTCCGCGAAACTAGTCGAGGAATATGATATCTGAGATTTTGTGTTGTACTGTATACTACTGAAGCCACTACTTTATACTTGTACTTTTATTAAGTGTTATTGCATCACCATGTTTTGTTCTCCGCATCAATAAAATTGATTATAATTTTACTACTGTCATTATATGCTTTATATGATTACCTACTATTACCGTACCGGAATAGTCCAACCTGCCCCCAATTTTGGTCGCCTGACTGGGGATCAGGCTTCCAACCTTCTCTGAAGTTAAAAAAGTACACAAATGTTAGAGTTATTGTAGATGAAAAGTACACATTTTATGCTGTAATTTATCCTGTTTAAAATGGGCTTTTTAAAAATGTGACATTAAAAAAAGCAAAAAAAAAAACAATAATAGTTGAAGGTAGAGGGGAAGAATGAGCTAATTAGGGCTGATTGAGGTAAACAAAAGGCTAACAAGGGGTTAAACAAAGGCCACTTTTATTTCAAAAGAACTTTTTTTCTTGCTTCAACTGACATCATCTGCAGATGAAAAGTTCATCCACTTGCTGCTAGAAGTACCCATCCACTTTCAGTTTTTAGGGCTGAACTCCAGACAAACAGCTAAATGCACAGATGAAATAAATGAATGGGAGATATTCCACCTTTTTTGGTTGTCCACTTCCTGTTGAAGTTCATTGGACAGTAAAATGAGAATCAGTAGACTGATAAGCTCCCATCTCTGTTAATCTGGTCTGTCCTCCATTCAGCATGGTCCTTGTTAACAGCATAATGCATAATGCCACAACTGATTGGCTTCTTTTTTATGCTTCTCTCTCTACCAGGCTGAGCTCTGCTGTCTAGGGATTACAGGTGGCTGATACCAAGTCAAATTCAAGTACTTGCACAACTTGCATTTATAAGATTATTTTTTGAATAATTAAGGCTAATGGAGCTAAAATAATCTGCATATATATATATATATATATATATATATATATATATATATATATATATATATATATATATATATATATATATATATATATTTATTTATTTATTTATTTTTTAAGACAAAAAGACAAACAAGACTTTCTTTTCACAATATTGTCTTGCACAAATATGGCGCCGCGGAGGGATACGGTGGAGCAGAAATACACATAGCCGAGTGTACTCGGCTCTTCTCGGCTCCGCTCACAGTCATGCCCAGTCCCGCCCTATGATGGACATAACACAGGTCCAATGGCGGGACTGGGCGTGACTGTGAGTGGAGCTGAGAAGAGCTGAGTACACTCGGCTATGTGTATCTCTGCTCCGCCCAGTCCCTGCGATCTCGGCAGCACTCGCTCTGCTCCGCCGAGTCCGCCGGTGCCATATTTAAATCTGTACACTCGGATGTGTATGTTGGCGCGATCACAAACAATCAGCGGAGATCGGCGTATAACACGCACCCACGATTTTCACCTGATTTTAAGGGGAAAAAAGTGCGTGTTATACGCCGATAAATACAGTACTTCCTTGAATTCTGCAACACATATTTACTATACTGTATATCCACTTTCAGACCGCAATACATATACATTGTGGCTTGCAAGTGGTTTACCGGGGTTATGGCTGAAGATATCAGAAGCAGTGGGGACTTACCGTTTTTACTTGGGTGCCCAGGAAACAATCTGATGGTTTGCACAGCTGGCCATAGAGGTGACCAGGGACCAGATTGTCTCTGATCACCTCTATGATCTTGGGGGACCAGAGCACTGTCAAGACATCACTTCTGGTCTAGGGCTGAATTAAACTTTTTTTTTTTTTTTTTTTTTTAAGCAAAAGACAATTTTTTGATCTTTTGCTTTTAAGGATAGAGGAGAGATTTGTGGTCTTATAGACACCAGATCTCTCTATAAAGAGGACTTGTCATTCCTTATTTCTATTACAAGGGATCTTTACATTCATTGTAATAAGAATAAAAGTGATCAACAAATAAAGAACAGGTGTAAAAATAAAAAATTAAATAAATTTGAGGTTCCCCCATCCCTCCGTGCTCATGCTTATACATATGTAATTTGCACACACTTATGTAAACTGTGTTTGTACCACACATGTGAGATATCACCGCAAACATTAGAGCAAGAGAAATAATTCTAGTGATAGACCTCCTCTGTAACTCTAAACAAGTAACCTGTAAAAAATTTTAAATCGCCACCTATGGAGATTTTTAAGTATCATAGTTTGTCGCCATTCCACGAGCATGCACAATTTTAAAGCATGTCATGTTAGGTTTCTATTTACTTGGCGTAACATCACCTTTTATATTTTAACCAAAAAATTGGATTATATATTTTTTTTTTTAATTAAAATTCATTAAAGTGTATTTTTTCAAATTGCATTTGAAAAACTGCTGTGCAAATACCGTGGACACAAACATTTTTAGCCAATCGCCATTTTATTCTCTAGGGTCTCTGCTAACAAATATATATTAAAAAAAAAAAAAAAAATATATATATATATATATATATATATATATATATATATATATATATATATATACACAGTGCCTTGAAAAAGTATTCATACCCCTTGAAATTTTCCACATTTTGTCATGTTACAACCAAAAACGTAAATGTATTCTATTGGAATTTTATGTGATTGACCAACACAAAGTGGCACATAATTGTGAAGTGGAAGGAAAATGATAAATGGTTTTCATTTTTTTTTTACAAATAAATATCTGAAAGGTGTGGCATGCATTTGTATTTAACCCCCTATACTCTGATACCCCTAACTAAAATCTACTGAAAGCAATTGCTTTCAGGAGTCATCTAATTTGTAAATAGAGCCCACCCATCTGTGTGTAATTTAATCTCAGTATAAATACAGCTGTTCTGCGAAGCCCTCAGACATTTGTTAGAGAACCTTAGTGAACAAACAGCATCATGAAGGCCAAGGAACACACCAGACAGGTCAGGGATAAAGTTGTGGAGAAGTTTAAAGCAGGGTTAGGTTATAAAAAAATATCCCAGGCTTTAAACATCTGAAGGAGCACTGTTCGATCCATCATCCGAAAAATGGAAAGAGTATGGCATAACTGAAAACCTACCAAGACATGGCTGTCCGCCTAAACTGACAGGCCGGGCAAGGAGAGCAATAATCAGAGAAGCAGCCAAGAGGCCCATGGTAACTCTGGGGGAGCTGCAAAGATCCACAGCTCAGAGAATTTGTCCACAGGACAACTATTAATTGTGCACTCCACAAATCTGGCCTTTATAGAAGAGTGGCAAGAAGAAAGCAATTTTTGAAAGAAAGCTGTAAGGAGTCCCGTTGGTAGTTTGCGAGAAGCCATATGGGGGACACAGTAAACATGTGGAAGAAGGTGCTTTGGTCAGATGACACCAAAATTTTATTTTTTGGCTTAAAAGCAAAGCGCTATGTGTGGCGGAAAACTAACACTGCACATCACCCTTAACACACCATCCCCACCCTGAAACATGGTGGTGGCAGCATCATATTGTGGGGATGGGACAGGGAATCTGGTTAGAGTTGATGGGAAGATGGATGGAGCCAAATACAGGGCAATCTTAGAAGAAAACCTGTTAGAGTTTGCAAAAGATTTGAGACTGGGGTGGAGGTTTCAGCAGGAAAACGACCCTAAACATACAGCCAGAGCTACAATGGAAAAATTTAGACCAAAGCATATGCATGTGTTAAAATGACCCAGTCAAAATCTAGACCTAAATCCAATTGAGAATCTCTGGTAAGACTTGAAAATTGCTGTTCACATCCAATCTGACAGAGCTTGAGCTAGTTTGCAAAAAAGAATGGGCAAAAATGTTACTCTCTAGATGTGCAAAGCTGGTAGAGACATACCAAAAAGACGTGCAGCTGTAATTGCAGCGAAAGGTGGTTCTACAAAGTATTGACTCAGAGGAGCTGAATACAAATGCATGCCATACTTTTCACATATTTATTCATAAAACAATTATGTACCATTTTGTGTTGGTCTATCACATGAAATCCCCAAAAAATAAATTTACATTTTTGGTTGTAACATGACAAAATGTGGAAAATAGGGGTGTGAATACTTTTTCAAGGCACTGTTCTTAGAAATTGAATGTAAACAGCAGAAAAAAGTTGCAAAGCATACAGGGAGTCCAGGAAATTGTGAAAAAAGGTGACCAGCAGAAAGGCAGAACTCCCAACATGTAAGAGGTTTTTTCAGGTATACGCATATTGGTTTGTCAAAAAAATATTGTTTATATTGCTATTACATTGTTGATGGCATAAAAATTAAATCATATCCAGTGAACTCCTTTAATTTCCATTTATTATGTGAAGAAAACTTTTGTGCGCAATGTCCAGGCTTACTTGATTTTAGGTATAATATTTTTAGTAAGAATTTCACATTTACTTCATCTGATCACAAATCACTTTGACATGTTTGCAGTACTTTTATTGTAGCTCAGTTTATCATACTGGGCAGCTTTGTGAAGGTATACCGAATACCTTTGAGATTCTTTTCTGCTTACAATATTGTACTGAACTACTTATGCTGGCCTTTTAGCTGTAAAGTTAACGACTTTCCAAAAATAATGTTTTTTTTTTTTTTTTGTTTAATAACTCTCCTTCAACAAGTATATGAAAGAAACTTAAAGAGTAACTCCACTTTTTTTGAGAAAAATTAAACATACCTTGTGTATTTGTTACGTTTTGTGTATTGTCATTTTAGGAAAAGGTGATAGCATTTCTGCTTTAAGAGCTTTAAGAGATAGTAGGGGGAATTGTAACAGAAAGTTTGTGCTATTAATAAAGATGGTAATCTGTTAACACTTCTAAAACACAATGGCTACGAGGACACATGAACTCTATGCAGCCTCCAGAGAATTTTATGCAGCACCCTGAAGGGCCTGTAGTGCCCTGAGATCAATTGTATGAACAATGTTCAATTTACTTGCTAGTATCTGGTCTGGATGGGGCCTCTTTTGAGAGACAGAGGGCCATGCTACATAACTCATTAGGGTGTAAAGGCTATAGGATCTCCCCAACTCTAGAAGCAGATTCTTCATACATACTGTATCTACACTACAAGCCATGGAACAGTATTTTAAACCAGCCACAAATGCTTTAGTGGCCAGAGTTTATTTTCACAGATGATATCAGTGTGGTAAAGAGTCCATTATGTTGCTGAACTGGGAAAGTAGCACCCTGCAGATTTGTACATTTACAAGATGCAAAGAATAAGGACCAGCTTATTGAAAATACTAAAACTCAGATCTGAGGTAATGGCTTATTATGGAGCCAGATAGAATTTGCTACAAGCTGTGGATTTGGGGTATTAGATTGAAATGTCTGTGGAGGAAGACAGTAATATCCTGTAGAACATAGAGGATCATTAAGTTCCTGTTAAGGTACAAAAACTGATTGACAGCCCACCAAACACACATTATTGCTACTGTTGAGGTATCTTCCATAAAATCTGTGCCCTGCACAAGGCAAATGCTCGAGGCATTGTAACAAACTGAACCACTTTTCTAAATGTTGCCATTCCACATAAAGTACATTTGTTCAT
The DNA here is from genome assembly GCF_042186555.1 of Aquarana catesbeiana. Lineage (NCBI taxonomy): Eukaryota > Metazoa > Chordata > Amphibia > Anura > Ranidae > Aquarana > Aquarana catesbeiana. Next base: position 461,822,905 of record NC_133324.1, on the reverse strand, counting down.
AACTTATCATAATGGATCAGAAGCCTGATGACCTGCAGATTTATGCAATCAAAAAAGATCAGACATATCTTCCTTGTCAAAAGAAGTTTATTGAGTATACAATGTTATAAAGATACATAAAGTAAGTTTACAAGGATCTATAAAGTAAGCTCATTGTTTTACAGTAGGGTTTATATAGGTAAATATCATGAAATTTCAAATATTAAACATTGGGTTCACGTAAACCTAAATTAAAGATATATATCATTTCCTTAGTTACTTTTGTAGGTATTTAAATGATTTATACCTACTATACATGTTGTTTACAAGTAGAGTGTATATAGGTCAAATAAATTCTGATAATGAGCTTTAATCGTAAGGTGGAGAAAAGGAAAGAGAAAGAAGAAAAAGGGTTGAAAGGTAGAGGTATGGTCCACAAGGTTGTCCCGCTCGTCAGTTTATTATTCTTTTTAGTTCTCTTCGAAGCCTTAGAATGGGTGTCTCTGTAAGTCATTTAATCTGTTACCATGGCAACAGGACAGAGTCATTGAAGTTTGACAGGAACTGTTGTTTTATCCAAGGATGCCAAAGTTTTTCGAATTTTGGAATTTGGTTTTGATCGATGGCTACCATCTTAGCATGGGACATTGTATTATTCATTCTGTGAATTGTTTCTGCTAGTACCAATGTAGGAGATTTCCATGCCTTGGCCACTGTTTGTTTTGCAGCCGTTATTAGTTGGATCATAAGTTTGAATTGAGAGAGTGTTAACCATTCCGGTTTTAAATTAAGTAAAGTTAAATATGGATCTGGTTGTATTATTTTTTTAAATATTTTAGATGCAATCACGAAGACTTCCTTCCAGAAGGTTTGGATTACTGGGCACGTCCACCATATGTGTAAATATGTGCCTATTTCTGGGCATCCTCGAAAGCAAAGAGCTGAGGTATTAGGTGAATATTTTGCCACTCTAGCGGGTACAAGGTACCAGCGAGTTAGGACTTTATAATTTGTCTCCAGTGCTAAGATGTTGGGTGAAGATGACTTAGATGTGATCCATATATTAGACCAGTCTGTGTCTTCTAAAGTTCGTCCCAGGTCCTCCTCCCACCTCTGAACGTAAGAGGGTCTATTAAGATTTGCTACTCCATATAATTGATTATAAAGTGATGAAATTGTACCTTTAGCAAATGGATCTTTTGTACAGATTGATTCAAAAATGGATAATTGGGATAATGGTGTATCCCCCTTTAGGAATGGTGTATAGAAATTTTTGATTTGGAGATATCTAAATATCTCAGAGTTTGGTAGATCATATTTTTCTCTAAGCGATGGGAATGAAAGGAATGATTTAGATAATATGAAGTCATTTAGTGTCTGAATGCCTGATGTTGTCCAAGCTTTAAAAGAATTTGGGTAGATCCATGCCGGATAAAAGGCCGGATTTCTGATAAAAGAAAGGAGAGGATTGTGTGGAGATTGTAACTGATATTTGGTTTTTAGTTTATCCCAGAGAGATAAGAAGTGTTTAGTTATGGGATTATGAATTTTAAAGCAGTCTTTAGGATCAAGCCATAATAAATTTGATATTAATAGAGGGTCATTTTCTGAAGCCTCTATAAATACCCATAATGGGATTTCCTGTTTTGCATGGTATTTGGACAGACTGGCCAAATGTGCTGCTCTGTAGTAGTTAGTAAAATTAGGGTATCCCAGGCCTCCTTTATTTTTGGAAAGATGTAGTGTGTGTATAGGTATACGTGGTTTAGAAGAGCCCCATATAAACGAAGTTGCTCTTTTTTGTACTATTCTCAAAAAATAGGAAGGAATTGGAATAGGGAGGACTCTGAATAGATAAAGCAATTTGGGTAGAATAGTCATTTTGATTGCATTAATATTCCCTATCCAGGATAAAGGAAGTTGCGACCATTGTTTTATTAGATTTGTGATCTGTCTTAATACAGGAGGATAATTGGTTGAGAATAAGTCAGAATGAGATGCTGTTAAATGAATTCCAAGATATGGGATTGATTTTTCTGCCCATGTGAATGGGAGTGCAGCCCTAGCCGGGATCAATTCTATGTTTGTGAGTGAAATATTAAGCACTAGGCATTTCTTAGGATTAATCATAAGGCCGGATAGGGCTGCAAATCCATCAAGAGCTGGTATTAAGTTAGGACCAGAGACCTGTGGTGATGATAGAAAAAGTAATATATCGTCTGCAAATATACATAATTTGTGTGTAATACCTCCTACTTCAATGCCAGTTATAGTTTGGTTTGTTCTGATGTATTGGGCCATGGGTTCGAGTATAAGGGCAAATAATAAGGGAGATAATGGGCAACCCTGTCGGGTACCTCTTTCGATATTAAAGGCTTCAGATTTGTATCCAGCATATTTTATATAGGCTTTGGGTTTATTATATAATGCTTTGATCCATGTTAAAAAGTGGGGTCCAAAACCCCATTTTTGTAATGAATATTGCATATATTGCCAGGATACTGTGTCAAATGCCCTCTTAATATCGAGAGATAGAAAACATAAAGGGATTTTCCGTTTTTTAGCAATATGTGCCAATAACACTGCCCTGCGTATATTATCGCCTGCCTGTCTATTTGGCATGAAGCCTACTTGATCTCTATGTATTAATTTTCCTATAATGCTATTGAGGCGTTTTGCTATTATTTTTGCTAATAATTTAATATCGAGGTTTAACAGAGAGATAGGCCGATAATTCACACAGGAAGTATCATCAGAAAGGGGTTTTGGGATCATACAAACAATTGCCATTAGTGTTTCTTGCCGAAAAGAATGTCCATCTAGAAGATTGTTAAAAGTTTCAGTGAGAATGGGAGAGAGTATTTCTGAGAATGTTTTATAGTATAAAGCCGAGTAGCCATCTGGGCCTGGTCTTTTGTTAAGTTTTAGGTCTTTTATGGCGTTAGCAACTTCATCTATAGTTATAGGCTCATCCAAACTGCTTTTTTGATTCTGAGATAATTCAGGTAAGGTTATTTTTGAGAAGAAGGATTCAGCCTCTGTAGGATTAAATTCATTGTTTGTCTTGTATAAAGTTGCGAGATGTGAGTGAAATTTATGGACTATTTTAACTGGATTACAAGTGTAAACATTTTTTGATAATTTCAAACGTATTGGTTTGAAAGATTTGTTAGTTGAATTTAATGCCCGAGCCAAATATGTACCTGGTTTGTTTGTATTCATGTAGAAATTTTGTTTGGAGCGTTTGAGGGATTTATCAACTGACTCAGTGAGAAATAGATCGTATTCCAATCTAGATTTTTCCAGATGAGATTTTGTACTCTGAGATGGATTATCTTGAAATGATATGTAGGCTGCATTAAAATTGAGTTCTAGTTTTTTTGCTAGATTTTTGCGTTCCCGTTTAAATAGTGCCATTTGTCTTTGTATTGTACCACGCAAGACAGGCTTATGAGCTTCCCACAGTGTTATTGGGGAGATGTCTGTTGTATTATTAATTGATATGTATTCCTTTAAAGCTTGTTCAATGGCCATCTGATGTAGTGGGTGTTTGAGCATTATGTCCAGTAAGTACCACGTTGGGTCATGCGCTTTTGGTATGGCTGAGGCTATAGTAGTGTATACTGCATTATGGTCAGACCACGGAATCGGAATTATATCTGATGCAATAATTTCTGGTATCATTCCTATTGTTAGAAAAATATGATCTATTCTGGTGAAGGTTTGATGAGGGTGCGAGAAATAAGTGAATTTCTTTTTCATTGGGTTACTTTCTCTCCATGAATCTACCAGATTGTATTTGGAAAGAAGTTGAGAAAAAGGTAATCTAGAGGTTATTTTGGATGGTGTAAAAGGTGATTTATCTAGAAATGGGAGGAGGACCTGGTTCGAATCCCCACACATTATCACTGTTCCTATTTTGTGTGTATTAATCACTTGTAATATATGTGAGAGGAATGGTGTAGGTTGTTTGTTAGGAGCGTAGTAGGAAATCACCGTGATTGCTGTATCCATTATATAACCCATGAGTATCAGGTATCTACCTTCTGGGTCTTTAATTTCTGATGATAAGGTGAATGGTGTGGATCGGTGAAATGCAATTAGAGTTCCCCTTTGCTTGGTACAGGCAGAAGCCGTGTAAATTTGTTGATAAAAAGGAGAAATATATTTTGGAGTAGAATCTTTGGTGAAGTGTGTTTCTTGGAGGCATACTATGTGAGTCTTCTTGTTATGGAAAGTACGGAAGGCTTTGGTCCTTTTTTGAGGGACATTTATTCCCTGAACATTCAGGGAAAGTATATTTAGTGGTGCCATGGCAATAGATCAAATAGTTTTGACTTACTTTTTGTTATGCAGAGCTGACTGCGCAGATCAACCTGTGTGGACTGAAGAGATGAATAGATAGAAAAGAAACCAGTGAATTCTGGAGTAAAGAGTAAACAAAAAACATATGAGATTAGATCAGTGTTTCTCAACTCCAGTCCTCAAGGCGCCCCAACAGGTCATGTTTTCAGGATTTCCCTCAGATGAAACAGCCGTGGTAATTACTAAGGCAGTGAAACATCAAATCACCTGTGCGAAATAATGGAAATCCTGAAAACATGACCTGTTGGGGCGCCTTGAGGACTGGAGTTGAGAAACCCTGGATTAGATGATACATTGTATAAATTATTTTTTGCAAGTAATCACAATTTACCCGTGAAAGAGAATAAATATCTCTCTCAGGGGAATAAGTGCCTTCGTCACACTCCCACATAATATGGTTGGGAGAATGAGGAGGGCTAATGGGGGTACACGGATCTTCCGCTTACAGGAGAGAAGTGCTATGTCAAAAGACATCAAAATGATGTTTCATTAATTAGAGTGCAGAATATAGTTTTTGTTGAAATTATTTATTCCAGGGTGGTTGTATATGGTTAGTCTTGCCCTAGGCTAAATAATTCAGTTAGAAAGGTACTGTTAATAACTTTGGTATTGATGAAGATAGTTTGAATTATTTTGGGACTTTAACCCCTCCAGAGTAAACAATTACATATTTTATTCATATGTAACTGTTTAGATATGTTAACTCATAATTGAGGTTGTATTGCTTCAGATTAGAAAAAACAAAAACATAATTCTAGGAACTAGTTAGGTAATAATATATTTGTTTTAAGAAAAGAAAGAAAAAGCTTCCATTACTTCTGGATTATTGAACATATTTGTCCTAAAAAGTAATAAATCTATTGTTATTACCTGATAATATATAACTGAACAAGAATTTCCTTATTTCACTTATATATTCTAAAGCTATATGAATCAGAAGTAATAAGAAATATAACTGGAATGTAACATGATCCCACACAGTGTGTGACTATCAGAATGCAGTTACATTCAGGTATAAATACAGGTTTTTTATAGAGAACCATCTCTTAGTATAATAAATGAAGAGATATCAGGAATTTTAATGTCAGTCCATTGAATCTTCTTGGTCCATGGATGATGTGGCATAACGGCCTCTTTTGTGAGAATGATGATTCCCATTTTGTTCTGGAATTTTCTGGGTGCTGCCTGAAGGTGAAGATGATGCCATTCTTCTGCGTGTGGGAGTGTTGCTGCTTGCGGGTTCTGTCAGATTTAATTTTAAAAGGGTTTGTTGTAGTTCATCTGCTGATCTGCTTCTGTAAATTGTACCTTGGTGGTTAAATCTGACTGAAAAGGGGAAGCCCCATTGATACATAATGTTGTGGCGTTGCAGTTCCATTAGTTGGGGTTTCATGGATCGTCTTTTAGTAATAGTAAGTTGGGATAGGTCAGCAAAAATTTGATAATTGTGTCCTTGAAAATTAAGTTCCTTTTTTTCTCTTGCAGCAATTAGTATACTGCCAGGTTTGCTCCAGTGATGAGGAGGGAGGGGATGATGAGGTCACTGACTCAACGTGGGTGCCTGATAGGAGAGAGGTAGAGGAGGAGAAGGAGGAGGCGGCACATCACCAACGAGGCAGGATGCCCTCCAGGGGCCAGCCTAAGGGCAGCACATTGACTGCATCACACCTTAAAGCTCCACATGTGCAGGGCGCTGCAGTCTCTGCGCATTATTCAAAAAGTTCTTTGGTGTGGGCCTTTTTTGAGACGAGTGCATCAGATCGCACCGCTGCTATTTGCAACATATGTCTCAAGCGTATCTCGCGTGGCCAAAACATCTCCAGCTTGGGTACCACATGCTTGACCAGACATATGTTGACCTGCCATGCAGTTCGTTGGCAAGCGTATCTAAAAGACCCACACCAAAGAACAAAGAGGACCTCTCCTTGCTCCTCATCAGCTGAGATCTCCAACCCCACTATACCTTCAGTCCTCTCTGAGACCTGCACTGAGAGGAATGAAGGTGTAGAATTAGGTGTATCACAGCCAAGTACTTGTGGGCAATATGCTTTTGGTACACCGACATCAGATTGTACCAGGCAAATTTCCCTGCCCCAGCTGCTGCACCGCCGAAAGAAGTTTGCTCCCAGCCATCCACATGCGCAGCGGTTGAATGCTAGCTTGGCAAAATTGCTAGCACTTCAACTGCTGCCTTTTCAGTTGGTAGACTCTGCCCTCTTCCGTGAGTTTGTGGAATGTGCGGTTCCTCAGTGGCAGGTACCCAAACGCCACTTTTTCTCACTGAAGGCGATTCCGGCTCTCTACCGCCATGTGGAAAGCAATGTCCATGCCTCGCTGGACAGGGCGGTCAGTGGTAAGGTGCATATTACCGCTGACTCATGGTCCAGCAGGCATGGACAGGGATGTTACCTAAGTTTCACGGCGCATTGGGTGACTCTGCTGGCAGCTGGGAAGGATTCAGGACAAGGTGCAGTAGTGTTGGAGGTTGTTCCGCCACCACGCCTCCAAAATGCTAATAATTGTGACACACCTCTCTCCTCCACCCCCTCCTCTTCTTCTTCCTCCATGGCCTCTTCCTGTGCTTTGTCCTTGGAACCAGCGGTGCTCGGTATCCATTCAAGGGGCTACGCAAGTACGCAGGCCAAAAGATGCCATGCGGTGCTTGAGCTGGTGTGCTTGGGGGACAGGAGTCACACTGGGGCAGAGGTTCTGTCAGCTCTGCAGGGGCAGGTTCAGAGGTGGTTGACGCCACGCCAACTTAAGGCAGGAATGGTGGTTTGCGACAATGGCACCAACCTCCTCTCTGCCCTCCGACAGGGACAAATGACCCATGTGCCCTGTTTGGCTCACGTCCTTAACTTGATGGTGCAGCGGTTCTTGGACAGGTACCCGGGCTTACAGGATGTCCTGAGGCAGGCCAGGAAAGTCTGTGTGCATTTCCGCCGGTCATATAATGCCAGTGCTCGGCTGACGGACCTCCAAAAGGAGTTTAACCTGCCCAAGAACTGCCTAATCTGTGACATGCCCACCAGGTGGAACTCAACGTTGGCCATGCTGCAGTGGCTGCACACGCAACAGAGGGCCATCAATGAGTACCTGTGCGACTATGGCACCAGGACAGGGTCAGGGGAGCTTGGTTTTTTTTCCCCACGCCAGTGGGCCATGATCAGGGATGCATGCACTGTCCTGTCACCATTTGAGGAGGCCACGAGGATGATGAGCAGTGACAGTGCATGCATCAGTGACACTGTCCCCCTTGTCCACCTGTTGGAGCACACACTGCGTGGAATAATGGACAGGGCACTTGAGGCAGAACAGAGGCAGGAAGAGGAGGACTTCCTTAGCTCTCAAGGCCCCCTTTATCCAGACAGTGTTCCTGCATGCCCGCCGATCACACAGGAAGAGGACGAGGACGAGGAGGAGGAGGAGGAGGAGGAAGATTGTGTCAGTATGGAGGTGGAGCCTGGCACTCAGCATCAGCAGCAGTCTTTAAGGGATCAGTCCCAAGAAACACATGGACTTGTACGTGGCTGGGAGGAGGTGGCTGCGGACCATGTCGTCCTTAGTGACCCAGAGGACTCCGGACCGAATGCCTCAACAAACCTACGCTGCATGGCCTCCCTGATCCTGCAAAGCCTGCGTAAGGATCCTCGTATTCGTGGTGTCAAGGAGAAGGACCAATACTGGCTGGCAAACCTCCTTGATCCACGTTACAAGGGTAAGGTTGCGGACCTTATCTTGCCATCGCAGAGGGAGCAGAGGATGAAACATCTTCGGGAGGCCTTGCAGAAAGGTCTGTGCAACGCGTTCCCAGAGACTGGGAGGTTACAAACTCCTGTTTCTGGACAACGTGTTGCTGAGGCTTCGGGCAGTCAAAGAAGGAGCGGTGGAGAAGGTGGCCGTCTGACCGATGCGTTCAGACAATTTTTTGGTCCGCAGCCCCAAGGTATGATCGGTTCCAGCAACCATAGCCAGCGTCTGTTTTACATGGTGCAGGAATACCTAGGGGCAAGATCTGACTTGGACACCTTTCCCACCGAAAATCCTCTGGGTTACTGGGTCTTGAGGATGGATCACTGGCCAGAGCTTGCACAGTATGCAATTGAGCTACTGGCCTGTCCTGCATCCAGCGTTCTTTCGGAACGCACATTCAGTGCTGCTGGAGGCTTTGTAACCGATCACAGGGTGCGTCTGTTCACCGACTCGGTCGATCGCCTGACCTTCATAAAAATGAATCAGTCTTGGATCACCACCAGCTACCAAGCACCTGATGCTGATGTAACCGAATAATTTTTTTTGAAATCTCAGATCCCTTCAAAGACTGCCTATACTGATGCTGAGTGACTATCCCTGAGAAATTATACTCTTCCTCCTCAGTCATCACGCTGATAGCTTGTAAGAACATTTTTGGTTCTGGGCACCACCACCAGTGCCTAAGGCACAATTTTTCAGCCCCTGTTTAACAGGGGCATGTAATTACAATTTTTGCTGCAATACTTTGCAGCAGGGCTTGTTCCTGCGTTCCAACTAGAGTATCTGTGAGGGGTTGCAGTGTTGTGGCACCAGCACCAGTGCCTAAGGCCCAATTTTTCTGCCCTTGTTTAACAGGGGCATGTAATTACAATTTTTGATGCAATACTTTGCAGCAGTGCTCGTTCTTGCGTTCCAACTAGAGTGTCTGTGAGGGGTTGCAGTGTTGTGGCACCAGCACCAGTGCCTAAGGCCTAATTTTTCAGCCCCTGTTCAACAGGGGCATGTAATTACAATTCTTGATCTAATATTTCACAGCAGGGCCCATTTCTGCACCCACCAAGAGCGAGTGAGGACTTACAGTGTTGTGGCACCAGCACCACCACCACTACCACCAAACGCCCAATTTTTCTGCCCCTGTTCAACAGGGGCATGTAATTACAATTCTTGATCTAATATTTCACAGCAGGGCCCTGTGAGGGCTTACAGTGTTGTGGCCACAACAACACCTAAGGCCCAAATTTCTGCTGATTATATAGGGCAGGCCCCTACTTTCAAACATCTAACTTACAAACGACTCCTACTTGCAAACGGAAGGAGACAACAGGAAGTGAGATGAAATCTACCCCTAGGAAGGGAAATTCTCTCCTGTAAGAGTTAATATGGGAAAAACATTTCTCCTTTCCACTGATGCTTTCCAATCCTTGTTCCACAAAAAAACCCAAATTTTCAATAAACATTTGTCATTGGGACAAAAAGTGAGGTGAAATCTTCTGAAGAGGAGGAAAGACAGCAAAACAAATGTCACAGGGGTGATAACCCTTCCCTATGTTTTCCAAAAAGCTTAAAAAAGATTTTTTGGCTGGAGCTAAACACGTTAAAAATGTACCCGTTCAAAATGACAAACAGATTCTACTTAACAACAAACCTACAGTCCCTGTCTTGTTTGCACTGCCTGTATACTGCTGCTCAGAGTATATAGGGCCTGGTGGCCCCACACCTTTCCTTATTTTAATTTGGGTGCGGGGTTTAAGACCCAAAGGGCCTGGTAATGGACTGGGGGGTACCCATGCCGTTTGTCTCACTGATTTTCATCCATATTGCCAGGACCGGACATTACATTAAACCCGCAAGCAGTTTTAAATGAGATTTTTTCCTTTAAAAATGACATTTGGTGCAGGGACTGTTCTAAACACGGGAAACACGCGCCGCTTTACAGGCATACTATAGACACCCCCCGGGTACGATATTTAAAGGAATATTTCACTTTTTTTTTTACTTTAAGCATCATTAAAATCACTGCTCCCGAAAAACGGCCGTTTTTAAAAGTTTTTTTTGCATTGATACATGTCCCCTGGGGTATTACCCGGGTTCCCAAACCCTTTTTAGGACAATACCATGCAAATTAGCCTTTAAAATGAGCACTTTTGATTTCGAACGTTCGAGTCCCATAGACGTCAATGGGGTTCTAACGTTCGTGCAAATTTTCGGTCCGTTCGCAGGTTCTGGTGCGAACCGAACCGGGGGGTGTTCGGCTCATCCCTACCTAGTAGATATCAATGCAAATGAAGCATTTCTAAATAGTAAAATCCCATCCACATAAGCCTGTGTTGAGAAGTGGAAAGGGAACACCACTTCTGTGCGCCTTCACCATTCACTCAAAATACACTTACCAGATGGGATTGACTTCCAAATTATAAGAAGTCAAAATGCACCTTATAACAGAAAGGCATGTAGCTCCACAGTAGCATGGGGTCTATTGTGTTCCAATACCACTCATTCCAAAGTCATGTTCATGGCTGGTTGTATTGGAGGGTGGATCCCCACTTACTGGTTGCGTTGGAAGGTAGATCCTCACGTTATGCTGCATTATGTAAGGTACAATGGCCACCTTTTTTTTCCTTTTGTAATCCATCAAACAACCTTAGGCAAGTTTGACCAGCTAAACAAAGTATTCTGCAGGAGAATGTGAGGTATTGGCCTGTATATGGGCATGTGAATGATAGCATCACTTTTTTTTTCTTCTTTTCTGTCAATGTCAGTGTATGGCCACCATCCTCTTTGTGCAGTACCCATCGATGGTCAAACAAACTGTTTCAGTTCAACTTTGACATTCACTATAGGTCAGGAAAGTTGAACTAAGTGGCAGATTATTTGTGCCATGTTATGCCCAACCCAGAAGAGGGACAGGAAGATCAAGAAAAAGAGCTACTTGGGATATCTATATACTTGGGATATAGGGGGGCATATCACCAGTTATCATGGTTACATCATAGGACCTGGTGACAACATCTCAGAATGATACAATGATTCAAGAAATACTTGCCTACTAACATAGTTTATGGCTATTTGCCTTACCAGAACATCTTCAGCCATACTACCAAGTAAGAACTAAGTCATACCATACTACCGATTTAGACATAATATCAAGTAAGATGTTTGCCTTTTAAGAGGACACAGAGCAGAAGGTCAACTAGGTGTGTTGTGGACAATAATCTTTGCAGAGAATCAGTGTGGTGACCTGGTATAGACAACCAAAAAGAGACTTTAGTTCACAATTGTGATCCATGCTTCTGATTCTCCCCCCTCCTTGTAGCAGTGGAGAAAGAGAACTGTACAGGGGAGGATCAGACCTTCAGGAAGGCCCAGTAGAGGATCCTTTGCTTGTCCTGAATGAATAGCAGGGTGGTCGGTGTTGATCACCTGATGTTCAATCATAAATTCAATGAAAAATTAAATATTAATAAAAACAAAAAAAGGAAAAGAAATTTTTTTTTGAAAGTGGTTTGGTGGACAAAGCCACCTATACTTCATCTTCTATGAACTCTCCAACAGACAATTATATAGCTCAACACATTTCGTAGATGATAATCCACTTCTTCAGAATCGGGCATTGGGGGATTAAAAGATAAATGCTCTAAACATCAAAGATGAAGACACAAAGAAAAAATCTATTTACACAATTCAATACAAAAACATTTATATTACATAAACATGCACCAAGGCCCTTTAGAGGGGACGACACACATGCATCTCAAACAATTTAAAGATGGGAATCCCAAAACATAGGGCAAAAAGTGTAGCCCACTTATTTAGTTATTAATGTGAGTTATAAGAAATTAGAATAATAACTACAAGCATAACAAAACAAGAGCAGTGCGCAAAATACACCTACTCTTTATTCCCTTATTGCTTTTACAATGTAGTCCAGCATCTTATGCTCAGGTGAAGCTAGGTTCCAAGGGCCAAAGCAGCTTCAGGGCAGCACGATATACCAATAAGATATAACTAACAAAATGAGTTACGGAATATCTTTACATACATATTTATCAATGGATCAAACTCAGGTATATAGGAGTAAAAAGCCCTCTCTCATCTCCCTCTAATTAAAAACTAAAGACTGCATCAAATTACAAAATAGAGTGTTCATTACCTTTTTAAAGAGCTTGCTGTCTGGAACATAGAAAAAAAACTCCACGGCCCCATATGATATTAGGTCCTCTGTAAATAAACAAATGGGTCAGATCACACCCCATGATAGCTACAAGTACATTGATGTGCTCACATATTATCGACATCCACAAAAATTCTCTCAAATCTCTTTTTAACTTCAAAAGATTTTTCATTTTCATTTCAGAAGAAAAACAACACAGAGTATTGAAACAACATACATTGTTTAATTTGACATTGCAATGGGGATGAGGTGGTAAAAACTGTGAGGCCCAGTTAGGTCTTTCAAGGTTCTTCAATAGTGATGGGATAGTCGACGGAGTTACTTCCCCTGGCATGTCGACCATAAGTTTGAGTCCAGAGGGATGAGGCGACAGGTGAAGGAGGGGGGCATCCCTGCCCCGGGTCAAATCTCTTTTTAAATAAACAATTCAGAATCCTTAAAGGAATTGAGATATCCAGTCTATCCAGGGTGTTTTCCAGGAGGTGCCACAGACCTATGGGGAGCACACTGCCCCATATAGAGTCCCCCAAAATGGCCAGAATTCCCGCTAAACCAGACGCTTTACAGTATAAGCGTTAGAAGCAATAGCAGCTCTTGGCACCAGGAAGTGCGCGTGCTCAGAGTCCAGGTAGGACCAAGCATGCACACAACGATACCCATGTTCACCAGCATCATATGAAAGGCAGAGCGGTAACTAACTCTCTCCTGCTTCCATACATACAAGATAAAAGGCAGCACCCTACTACCTCGTCCAATTAGACAAGGTCTTGACCCCAATGCCTACCTATGACCCATCGGCTGTTAAAGACCCCTAGAGAACAAAAGGTAGACTACAATTTGTAAGCACACAAACAGAAGAGAAGTGTGCACAAGCTCCGATGCAATACCCTTTATTTTTATAATAAAAAATTTAATAAAATGCATGGACAGAACAGTGTGTTACTGTGTCTTATAAACAGGGTATCATATCCCTATATTCTAGAACACTACACCCATGATGACACCCAGACCCCCATACCCTTCATCACAGCCACAAAACTACACTTTTTTAGATAAAATATGGGGCAATGTACCCACATCAAAGCAGCATCAATACATTTGTCAAAACCACACCAAAAATTAACACTTGCAGCACTAAACGTCACTAAATGTTATCTACCTACAATCTCTCTATAGATGAGATTAGTGTATTGTTAAAAGTTTTAACCTTCTGTCCTGATTTCCATCAGAACAAGTTTGAATTAGTTAAGGATCTACATTTGTTTGTATAGAATGTATTACTTAAAAGCCTATTCTTTAAAAAACAAACTACCTCTGATCCTCAATATACCCAGAAGGATCTTCAGGCCCTCGACCATCTGATCTCTCTATTAGAAGAGAACGAACATACGGATCTCATTGATTCTATAGACATTGAAACACTTTTAAGTGATCCAGAAAACACTGTAGCCTCCTCCATGACACACACCAACACTCCTAAATCAAAGCCAAAATCAGACAGCAACCTCTCCCCCAAAGAAACCAAGGCTCTACATTCTTTGTTTAAAAACCAAACCATCACAATAAAATCTTTTGACAAGGGGGGTAATATAGTGGTTATGGACAATAAATTTTACACTGACATGTGCCATAAAATTCTGTCCAATACTAAATGGTACCGGGTTATACCCAAGACATTTGCTGATTCTTTAAACCCCCAAAAATTGTATGTCCTAGTAGATCAGGCATTTTACAACAATATTATACCCAAAAACACATGGGAATTCATTCAAACCTCCTTTCCCCATAGTGCTACATTCTATGCTCTCCCCAAGGTCCACAAAGAGCCCCTACATCCTCCTGGTCGACCCATTAAATGGCTTGGAATTCTAAGACATTAACCTTAAAAAGGCTCCATTAGTGATGTAGGTTGGAGTAATGCTATGTTCAGCTGCCAAATGCTCATTAGATTGTGAATCGGTATCCTCTTTTAAAAACTTCCCTGCCTTGCCCATTGAGGTGTGGTAGCTCCTTAACAAACCATTTACCGACTGTTTTTGCTTTTTGAGGTAAATACCACATAAAGGCAAAGTGAATTGACATTTTCAGTATTGCATGTGGTATTTGGGAAAAATGTGTCATATGACTCAAATACCTCATGCTTTATGGAATTGAGCCCATTGGCTCCTTTTTTTTGCATTGGTACATGCCTATAAGGTTATTGAAGAACATTGACAAAGTTTGTAATTGTACTTTGGTGGAAAAGGGTCTAAACGTAGTTCGAGTCACCCTGATCCATGTAAGACGCTGCCATATTGGTTCCCATTACTCTGCACATGAACTAATTTGTTGTAGAAGAACTCTGGGCCATTTTGACTTAACCCTCTTGGATTCTTTGGAGGTACAACAGTTTTTTGGGATTTGCAAGGATTTGTGGACTTAGTCGTGTCAATGTAAATGTGTGTACCACTCTTTTGTGCTTTTCAAAAAAAAACTCATCAAAAGTTTCCTGCAATAAATGTTCACAATGTTGTAGAGTTTTAGGAAAACACAGCTAGCTAAATAATAATTATTTTGCAATTCTGTGCATGATTTTCTTTGGGCATATGGCATATAAAGTAGAGTGGTGTTTCTCAACTGTTGACCTCAAGTCACACTTTAAAATTCTCAGGCACCCCATTCTAATATGTAAAAAACTAAACTAATAGTTTTATATAACGTAGCAACATCAACACATACAGTATAGGACACCCAAAGCAAATACACCTGGTACTCCTACTGACTAGTTGTCATGGATCCGAAGTAATGTTTGTCTGTCGGCTTACCTCTCCATGTGTTCACCTTGAGAGACCAGCCGCCCTTCACCTGGCTGCTTAAGTAATATCTCCTCAAAGCATGGCTCCACCCCAGGCCCTATCAGGGAACATATTAACATGTGCACTGCAAGCCAGCCCTGCTGATCATTATTGTGTGTTTGGCTTCCGTGTGCTCATGCTGTGTGTTCTACGTCTGATTCTAGTTACCAATCTGGGCTTGTTCTTGACTGTCCTTGTCTGCTTCATATCCCGACCTTGGCGTGTTCCTTGACTATCCTTACCTGCTTGTTGCCCCGACCTTTGGCTATCTCCTGACTATCCTTTGTTGTCGCAGTCTGCTGCTTCCTCTCTACCTTCCTGTAGTCTACCGTGAGCATGAGCTGGGAGGCCCTGGGGGTTGCGACCTGGAGCCAGACTGCAGCTAAATCCATCCCCACCACTAGGGGCCTCTGGTGAACACCCGCTGGCTCTTAGATTCTGCGCCCTGGGGAATCTCATGCTCTAGCTCCTAGTGTGATCCGTGTTGGTTCTCCAGAATCCCTGCTCTCCTGAATCACCTAGAGCTCCATCCGCAGCAGTCAGCTGTAGGGTTCACTACCTTGCAATGCACTCCTGACCCCAACGGGGTGCATCTGTCACCTGGACTCAGGTGACCTGACAGTTTGATCAGCCATGTTTGAATGCCACTACCCGCAGATGATCCATTGCAGGGCATAGTCTCCAGACTTGAGACCAAGGAATCAAATCAGACTCAGGTGATGCGATTCCTCCAGGATCTGGCTTCCCACTTCGAGCAGCTTCAGGCCTCCTTGGGAACCCTGAGTCAGCAACCTCAATTACAATCAGCGACTGTACCTATTCGGGTCGCAGTCGCAGATTCAATACAACTGCCAGCTCCGTCCCATTTCTCTGGGGACTGAAAGGCCTGCAGGGGGGTTCCTTCTCATATTGTTTTTGACAGGGGCATTCAATTTACGTCTCGTTTTTGGAGAGCTTTTTGCAAATTCCTCAAAATTGTCTTGGATTTTACCTCCTCTTACCACCCTCAATCCAATGGACAGACTGGGAGGGTTAATCAGGAGTATGGATGAGCCAAACACCCCCCCAGTTCGGTTCGCACCAGAACCTGTGAACAGGCCGAAAATTTGCACGAGCTTTAGAACCCCATTGAAGTCTATGGGATTCGAACATTCAAAATCAAAAGTGCTAAATTTAAAGGCTAATTTGCATGGTATTGTCCGAAAAAGGGTTTGGGGAGCCGGGTCTTGCCCCAGGGGACATGTATCAATGCAAAAAAAAGTTTAAAAAATGGCCGTTTTTTCGGGAGCAGTGATTTTAATGATGCTTAAAGTGAAAAAAAAGTGAAATATTCCTTTAAATATCGTACCTGAGAGGTGTCTATAGTATGCCTGTAAAGTGGCACATGTTTCCCGTGCTTAAAACAGTCCCTGCACAAAATTACATTTTTAAAGGAATAAAAGTCATTTAAAACTGCTTGCGGCTTTAATGTAATGTCGGGTCCCGGCAATATGGATGAAAATCAGTGAGACAAACGGCATGGGTACCCCCCCAGTCCATTACCTGGTCCTTTGGGTCTTGTATGGATATTAAGGGGAACCCGCACTCAAATTAAAAAAAGGAAAGGCGTGGGGCCCCCAGGCCCTATATACTCAGAACAGCAGTATACAGGCAGTGCAAACAAGACAGGGACTGTAGGTTTGTTGTTAAGTAGAATCTGTTTGTAATTTTGAACTGGTACATTTTTAAAGTGTAGCTCCAGCCAAAAAATCTATTTTTAGGCTTTTTGGAAAACATAGGGAAGGGTTATCACCCCTGTGACATTTGTTTTGCTGTCTGTGCAACTCTTCAGAAGATTTCACCTCACTTTCTGTCCCAATGACAAATGTTTTTTTGAAAATTTAGGGTTTTTAGTGAAACAAGGATTGGTGATAAAGCATCCGTGGAGAGGAGACACGTTTTTCCCATATTAAAGTGGGGTTCCACCCAAAAAAAACAAAACTACATGAAAAATCCTAAAAAAAAAATACAAAAAAATTTGGATTTTTTTTTTTTTTACTTACCTCTAAATGCCTGTTGCTAGGGGGTCCCTTGTAGTCTGCCTCTTCCACTGCCTGGGCTGGTGACATCACTTCCCCCTCGGCACAGAAAGGGCTTGGCTCTGCTCCCTCCCTCCTGTCAATCATCTGGGACCCATTACAGGTCCCAGGTGACTGAGCGGCCAATCACGGCCGCGCGGCGCCGCTCGCCCATGCGCAGTGGATGCTAGGCTGTGAAGCCACAGCCCGGCGCCCACAGTTGCAATGCTGGCGCCGCTGAATGGAGGGGGAGACGAGCGGGGCTTCGATCCCCCGCATCGCTGGACCCTGGGACAGGTAAGTGTCCAATTAAAAGTCAGCAGATGCAGTATTTGTAGCTGCTGACTTTTAATTTTTTTTTTTTTTGACTGGAACTCTTCTTTAACTCTTACAGGAGAGAATTTCCCTTCCTAGGGGTAGATTTCATCTCACTTCCTGTTGTCTCCTTTGGTTTGCAAGTAGGAGTCGTTTGTATGTTTTGAAAGTTTGAAAGTAGGGTCCTGCCCTATATACTCTGCAGAAATTGGGGCCTTAGGTGTTGGTGTTGCCACAACACTGTAAGCCCTCACAGTTATTCTTGGTGGGCGTAGGAACGGGCTCTGCTGTGAAATATTAGATCAAGAATTGTAATTACATGCACCTGTTGAAGAGGGGCAGAAAAATTGGGCCTTTGGTGGTGGTGGTGGTGGTGTTGCCACAACATTGTAAGTCCTCACAGTTACTCTTGGTGGGAGCTGGAATGGGCCCTGCTGTGAAATATTAGATCAAGAATTGTAATTACATGCACCTGTTGAACAGGGGCAGAAATATTGGGCCTTTGGTGGTGGTGGTGCTGGTGCCACAACACTGTAAGTCCTCACAGTTACTCTTGGTGGGCGCAGAAATGGGCCCTGCTGTGAAATATTAGATCCAGAATTGTAATTACATGTCCCTGTTAAACAGGGGCAGAAAAATTGGGCCTTAGGCACTGGTGCCACAACACTGCAACCCCTCACAGATACTCTAGTTGGAGCTCAGGAATGAGCCCTCCTGCAAAATATTGCATCACAAATTGTAATTACACGCCCCTGTTAAACAGGGGCTGAAAAATTGGGCCTTAAGCACTGGTGCTGGTGCCACAAC
Organism: Aquarana catesbeiana; assembly: GCF_042186555.1. NCBI lineage: Eukaryota > Metazoa > Chordata > Amphibia > Anura > Ranidae > Aquarana > Aquarana catesbeiana. The sequence continues at coordinate 461,804,624 of NC_133324.1, read as the reverse complement.
ACTGCAACCCTTCACAGATTCTCTAGTTGGAGCGCAGGAACGAGCCCTGCTGCAAAGTATTGCATCAAAAATTGTAATTACACGCCCCTGTTAAACAGGGGCTGAAAAATTGGGCTATAGGCACTGGTGCTGGTGCCACAACACTGCAACCCCTCACAAATACTCTAGTTGAGCGCAGCAACGAACCCTCCTTGCAAAATATTGCATCAAAAATTGTAATTACACTGTAATTACCCTGTTAAACAGGGGCTGAAAAATTGGGCCTTAGCCACTGGTAGCAGAGCCCAGAACCAAAAATATTCTTACAAGCTATCAGCATGATCATTGAGGAGGAAGGGAATAGTCACTCAGCATAACAGGATAGTCACTCAGCATCAGCATAGGCAGTCTTGAAGGGATCTGACATTTCAAAAAAAGTTATTTGTTACATCAGCATCAGGTGCTTGGTAGCTGGTGGTGATCCAAGACTGATTCATTTTTATGAAGGTCAGTCGATCGACCGAGTCGGTGGACAGGCGCACCCTGTGATCAGTTACAAAGCCTCCAGCAGCACTGAATGTGCGTTCCGAAAGAACGCTGGATGCAGGACAGGCCAGTAGCTCAATTGCATACTGTGCAAGTTCTGGCCAGTGATCCATCCTCAAGACCCAGTAACCCAGAGGATTTTCGGTGGGAAAGGTGTCCAAGTCAGATCTTGCCCCTAGGTATTCCTGCACCATGTAAAACAGACGCTGGCGATGGTTGCTGGAACCGATCATACTTTGGGGCTGCGGACTAAAAAATTGTCTGAACGCATCGGTCAGACGGCCACCTTCTCCACTGCTCCTTCTTTGACTGACCAAAGCCTCAGCAACACGTTGTCCAGGAACATGAGTTTGTAACCTCCCAGTCTCTGGGAACGCGTTGCACAGACCTTTCTGCAAGGCCTTCCGAAGATGTTTCATCCTCTGCTCCCTCTGCGACGGCAAGATAAGGTCCGCAACCTTACCCTTGTAACGTGGATCAAGGAGGGCTGCCAGCCAGTACTGATCCCTCTCCTTGACACCACGGATACGAGGATCCTTCTGCAGGCTTTGCAGGATCAGGGAGGCCATGCAGTGTAGGTTTGCTGAGGCATTTGGTCCGGAGTCCTCTGGGTCACTAAGGACGACATGATCCACAGCCACCTCCTCCCAGCCACGTACAAGTCCATGGGTTTCTTGGGACTGTAAATGCCCTGTCCATTATTCCACGCACCGTGTGCTCCAACAGGTGGACAAGGGGGACAGTGTCACTGATGCATGCACTGTCACTGCTCACCATCCTCGTGGCCTCCTCAAATGGTGACAGGATAGTGTATGCATCCCTGATCATGACCCACTGGTGTGGGAAAAAAACAAGCTCCCCTGACCCTGTTCTGCTGCCATAGTCGCACAGGTACTCATTGATGGCCCTCTGCTGCATGTGCAGCTGCTGCAGCATGGCCAGCGTTGAGTTCCACCTGGTGGGCATGTCACAGATTAGTGAAAATTAAAGAATAGCCTAATCTGTGACATTGATAAAGTGTCCTTCGCGCTGATCGGATGTTAAAGTGAAAATAAGAACTTGTATATATAAAAATATTATATATATAGGATATATTGCAGCAAAATCTGAGTGCTCACAACAACACTAAAAAGTGAAAATTAAAGTAAAAAAGTTTTTGCGCAATATTAGAGTGGGTATGCGTGAAATAAATTAATATGGATAATGTGCATCCTGTGTGTACACCATACACATCTTTAAATAGTAATATGAATGATGAGGCATAAATAGCATACACTAAAGGGACATGATAGTCTCATATATGCAATGGATGCTGAAATTCCTCATATCTGTAAATAGGGCGAAATTACATGCACAACAGTGCAATAAATAAATGTACTAGTAATACCACAGTGAAAGTGAAATAAAAATACACTAAAATTAAAAAATACACAATAGTGTTAAAATCCCAGTAAAGTAAAGAATGTGATAGGGTCCATAGAAAATAATCAATGAAATGGAGAGTCTCTGAAATGTGGGGTTTGGAAGATAGAAAATCCTCTACTCAGTAACTGGCTGGTGTTAAGATGTAGTGTGATGACCTATTCAACCTCCAGATAATGTCTTCTGAGTGTGGTCTCACAGAACTCTCACCTTCAAACTGATGTATAATAGCATTGGGATGTAGATAGATTGTTGTAATTCCTGGTAGGTACTGTCAGTGAGGTCCATGGATCTTTCCCTTGTATTCCTCCATCGATATCTCCTAATAGACTTCGATATTGCCACCCCAGTGGCAGGGGAAAACAAATACGGGGGGAAAGAAAAAAAGCCTCCACTAGTGTGATAACGTTTTTAAAATAGGGGGAATATTTATTTTATTATTGTTATTATTATTTATTATTTTTTTCTTTCCCCCGTATTTGTTTTCCCCTGCCACTGGGGTGGCAATATCGAAGTTTTTATTAGGAGATATTGATGGAGGAATACAAGGGAAAGATCCATGGACCTCACTGACAGTACCTACCAGGAATTACAACAATCTATCTACATCCCAATGCTATTATACATCAGTTTGAAGGTGAGAGTTCTGTGAGACCACACTCAGAAGACATTATCTGGAGGTTGAATAGGTCATCACACTACATCTTAACACCAGCCAGTTACCGAGTAGAGGATTTTCTATCTTCCAAACCCCATATTTCAGAGACTCTCCATTTCATTGATTATTTTCTATGGACCTTATCACATTCTTTACTTTATTGGGATTTTAACACTATTGTGTATTTATTAATTTTAGTGTATTTTTATTTCACTTTCACTGTTCGGCATCCATCCATATATGAGACTATCATGTCCCTTTAGTGTATGCCATTTATGCCTCATCATTTATATTACTATTTATAGATGTGTATGGTGTACACACAGGATGCACATTATCCATATTAATTTATTTCACGCATACCCACTCTAATATTGCGCGAAATCTTTTTTACTTTAATTTTCACTTTTTAGTGTTGTTGTGAGCACTCAGATTTTGCTGCAATATATCCTATATACATAATATATATATATATATATATAATTTTATATATACAAGTTCTTATTTTCACTTTAACATCCGATCATCGCGAAGGGCACTTTATCAATGTCACAGATTAGGCTATTCTTGGACAGGTTAAATTCCTTTTGGAGGTTGGCCAGCCAAGCACTGGCATTATATGACCGGCGGAAATGCACACAGAATTTTCTGGCCTGCCTCAGGACATCCTGTAAGCCCGGGTACCTGCCCAAGAACCGCTGCACCACTAAGTTAAGGACGTGAGCCAAACAGGGCACATGGGTCATTTGTCCCTGTTGGAGGGCAGAGAGGAGGTTGGTGCCATTGTCTCAAACCACCATTCCTGGCTGAAGCTGGCATGGCATCAACCACCTCTGAGCCTGCCCCTGCAGAGCTGACAGAATCTCTGCCCCAGTGTGACTCCTGTCCCCCAAGCACACCAGCTGAAGCACCACATGGCATCTTTTGGCCTGCGTACTTGCGTAGCCCCTTGAACACCTACGGAGCACCGCTGGTTCCAAGGACAAAGCATGGGAAGAGGCCATGGAGGAAGAAGAAGAGGAGGGGGTGGAGGAGAGAGGTATGTCAGAATCATCAGTAGTAGCATTTTGGAGGTGTGGTGGCGGAACAACCTCCAACACTACTGCACCTTGTCCTACATCCTTCCCAGCTGCCAGAAGAGTCACCCAATGTGCCGTGAAAGATAGGTAACGTCCCTGTTCATGCCTGCTGGACCATGAGTCAGCGGTAATATGCACCTTACCGCTGACCGCCCTGTCCAGCGAGGCCAAGACATTGCCTTCCACATGCCGGTAGAGAGCCGGAATCACCTTCTGTGAGAAAAAGTGGCTTTTGGGAACCTGCCACTGAGGAACTGCACATTCTACAAACTCATGGGAGGGGGCAGAGTCTACCAACTGAAAAGGCAGCAGTTGAAGTGCTAGCAATTTAGCCAAGCTAGCATTCAACCGCTGGGCATGTGGATGGCTGGGAGAGAACTTCTTTCGGTGGTGCAGCAGCTGGGGCAGGGAAATTTGCCTGGTACAATCTGACGTCGGTGTACCGATAGCAGATTGCCCCCAAGTATTTGGCTGTGACACACCTAATTCTACACCTGATGTGCCTCCTCCTCCACTCTCCTATCAGGTACCCACGTGGAGTCAGTGACCTCATCATCCCCTCCCTCCTCATCACTGGAGCAAAGCTGGCAGTATGCTGCAGCTGGGGGAACATGAACAGATTGCTGTCCTTCTTGGGCACCCCCTTGTCTGGGCTCATGTTACTGCCTTCCTCTAGCTGAGTACCATCATCGGAGCCTTCAAAACACTGGGCATCCTCCTGGAGCATGTACCCAACACTGTTGTCAAACAGTGGGGGACTCTTCAGGAGGACATGGAGGGGCTAGGGAAGGAGTGACTGATGCCATCGAGCTGAGGGAAGAGGCCGCATTGGCAGCTGCTTTGCCAGACAACGTACTCTGAGTCTGGGTGAGTGAGGATGAGGAGGATGAGGACGGCTTGGTCATCCACTCTATCAAGTCTTCCTCATGTTGCGGCTCAACACGGCCAGCTGCCAAAAAAAAGGACAAGCATGTCCCACGGCCATGTGCTGATGAGGATGCACCGTGTCCACAACCAGCACTGTTGCCTCTAGACCCAGAGCCTGCTTGCCCTCTTTTATTGACTTGTGACTGTCTGCCTCTCCTTGTTGGCCTTCCAGACATACTAATGGCCTGCACTGCAGTGAGATGTAGCTGCACATAACTGGGATGTATATATATACTGATTATACAGCAGCTAGCAGAATGCCTGTCTGTGGCATTAATAGGATCAGAAGAAGAACACAAGCACTTGTCTTCAGGTAGCTATACTGTAGGTGCAACTGTGCAAGGTACAAAGTACACTAACTGTAAATACTTCAAGAGCCTGCCTGTGCTATAAATAGGATCAGAAGAAGAACACAAGCACTTGTCTTCAGGTAGCTATAGGTGCAACTGTGCAGAGTACACAGTACACTAACTGTAAATACTTCAAGAGCCTGCTTGTGCTATTACTAGGATCAGAAGAACACAAATGCTTGTCTTCAGGTAGCTATAGGTGCAAATGTGCAGGGTACACAGTACACTAACTGTAAATACTTCAAGAGCCTGCCTGTGCTATTAATAGGATCATAAGAAGCACACAAACGCTTGTCTTCAGGTAGCTATAGGTGCAACTGTGCAGGGTACACAGTACACTAACTGTAAATACTTCAAGAGCCTGCCTGTGCTATTAATAGGATCAGAGGAAGAACACAAGCACTTGTCTTCAGGTAGCTATAGGTGTACCTGTGCAGGGTACACAGTACACTAACTGTAAATACTTCAAGAGCCTGCCTGTGCTATTAATAGGATCAGAAGAACACAAGCACTTGTCTTCAGGTAGCTATACTGTAGGTGCAACTTTGCAGGGTACACAGTACACTAACTGTAAATACTTCAAGAGCCTGCCTGTGCTATTAATAGGATCAGAAGAAGCACACAAGCACTTGTCTTCAGGTAGCTATAGGTGCAACTGTGCAGAGTACACAGTACACTAACTGTAAATACTTCAAGAGCCTGCCTGTGCTATTAATAGGAAAAGAAGAACACAAGCACTTGTCTTCAGGTAGCTATACTGTAGGTGCAACTGTGCAGGGTACACAGTACACTGACTGTAAATACTGTAAAAACACCTGCCTGCCTGTCAGTATATTAGGCAGAAAATAACAGGAACGGATATAGCTAAACTGAATACAGTGTATATACATATATACAACACCTGGGATGCATATATATACACAATACATTGTAAGTGACTGACTCATCCTGCCTACTCTATCTAACTTAAATTTAAATGACACTGTCTCTCTGTCTATCTCTCTCCACCTCCGCAACACACTACACAAGGCCTCCACGCAGGCGGCCTAATATAGTGTTGGGCGTGTACTAAACCTCCTGAGCCATAATTGGACAAAGCCACCCTGGCTTTGGCCAATTACGGCTCTCTGTACACACGGCACTGAGATTGGCCAAGCATGCGGGTCATAGTGCATGCTTGGCCAATCATCAGCCAGCAATGCACTGCGATGCCGCAGTGAATTATGGGCCGTGACGCGCCACTCGAATTTGGCACAAACGGCCCATATCGTTCGCAATTCGACGAACGGTCGAACAGGCGATGTTCAAGTCTAACATGGGTTCGACTCGAACTCGAAGCTCATCCCTAATGACAAGTAATAAAGTCTAAAATCTGCAAACAGTCACTTTATAATATAACCACTTTCTAATTACTTAGAACCCCCAAACATTATATATTTTTTTCTAACACCCTAGAGAATAAAATGGCGGTCGTTGCAATACTTTTTGTCACACCGTATCTGTGCAGCGGTCTTACAAGTGCACTTTTTTTTTAAAAAATACATTTTTTTAATTAAAAGATAAGACAAAAGTAAAGTTAGCCCAATTTCTTTTCATATTGTGAAAGATAATGTTATGCTGAGTAAATTGATACCCAACATGTCACGCTTCAAAATTGTGCCCTCTCGTGGAATGGCGACAAACTTTTACCCTTAGAAATTGCCATAGGCGACGTTTAAAAAAATTCTATGCATTTGTTTGGAGATGTGGCAATACCTCACATGTGTGGTTTGAACCCTGTTTTCGTATGCGGGCGCTGCTCACATATACCTTCGCTTCTGCATGCAAGCTAAGCAGGACAGTGCATTTTAAAAAAAAATTATTTTTTTTCTTATTAATTTTACCTTTTATTTTTACACTGTGTCACTTTAATCCTATTACAAGGAATGTAAACATCCCTTGTAATAGAAAAAAAGCATGACAGGACCTCTTAAATATGAGATCTGGGGTCAAAAAGACCTCAGATCTCATATTTACACTAAAATGCAATTAAAAAAAAAGTTAATGTCATTTGAAAAAAAAAAAAGTCTCTCTAAGAGCTTTGGGGCGGAAGTGACATTTTGACGTTGCTTCTGCCCTGCAATGGTATGGAGACGAGTGGGGTCCATCTTACCCTCATTCATCTCCATACCTAACGGGACACAGGACCCGATCGCCTTTGCCGCAACCGACGGCTCCAGTAAGTGGTGGAGAGCACCGGAGTGTGGCGGGAGGGGACTCTCTCCTGCCACCGATAAAAGGGATCTTGCGGCGAATCCGCTGCAGAGACCACTTTTATCTGAAAGCGGACCGCCCGCTGAAGAAGAGGATACCGGGGATTATGGTAGCTAGCTGCAGCCATAACAATCATATCCCTCTTCAAAATACCGATATATAAATACAGCGGACGGTCCGTAAGTGGATAATATCTATGAAAAGCTGTATGTATAAATATAGTTATTTTAATTGTACAAAATGATTAGCTAGTGAAATACCATCCAAGATTGACCTGCAAGCTCACCCTCGATATTACAGTGTTACTACGAGTAAAAGGGAGGAGTAGCTTTAGGTAAACATTGCAATCAGCCAAGTCTGTATGAGAGGAGAGGAGCGGAGAGGGGCGGGCAAAGCGGGGCTGGGAGTGAAGGAGATCGTTTTATGACTCATGACTATGGTGTTGACAGGGGAGGGGGAGGAGGGGGGAGCTGAAAACAGGCAGAGAGGAAAGAGGAGACCTGCGGATGATGCAGACACGCATTAAGACCACGGTATTTTGGCTCAGCAGCCATGACAATCGCGGTCTGTTCTCAGGGGGAAGTCAGGAGCTGGCAGGATCAAACAGATATTGTAAGAGATACAGAGAAGTAATGCAAAAAGCAAAAGCACCAAGCTGCAGGACAGGAGCAGCATATTTATTTTTTGGGGGTTAACAAACGCTTTAAGTCTACCAACCATAAGTCATATGCACATCCACACCTCAATACATCTTGAGGTATTGATACTAAAATGTTAATCTACTATACATAAAGGGCATTCCATTGACAAAAAGACAAGTGAGTTGATTTACTAAAGGAAAATAGGTTTTCACATTGCAAGGGAATTTTCTGCAGAGCTTAGCGAGAGTGGTGAAATCTGAAATTCCAATCATGTACAGGGGCTTAAAAAAAAAAGAAAAACTGAATTTTTGCTTGTACACGATTGCATGATGGAAGTTAGCAGAGCTTTGCCTCATTTAATAAGCTCTGTGATAAATTTCCCTTCAGAGTGCAACTTTCCTTGCAAATTTATCAGAACAGTATTTTATACAGTGAGAGACAATGGGATTGATTTGTTAAAGGCAAATATACTGAGTGCAAAATGCTGAACCCATGCACTGTCAAGGCATGAAATAAGATGGACAACCCTAACACCAACAAGTGCTTTTCCTAATAAAGAGACATTCAGTATTTACATATTGTGTTTTAGGCAGGTGTGAAGAAATGTGGTAAAGTAAGAAGGCTTTCAAATGCAAAGTGAGCAAGCAGAAGAAAAATCCTAAATTACATCAATATTTGGTGTGACTACCCTTTGGCTTCAAACCAGCAACAATTCTTCTAGGTACACTTGCACATGGGTTTTGAAGGAACTCGACAGGTAGGTTGTTCCTAACCATGGATGTTCTGTGTATTTAGGCTGCTTTAAATGCTTCTGTTTCTTCATGTGATCAAGGATAGACTCAATGATGTTGAGATCATGGCTCTGTGGGGGCCAAACCATCTCTTCCAAGACTCCTTGTTCTTCATGCTGAAGAGAGTTCTTAATTACATTGGATGTATGTTTGAAGTCATTGTCCTGCTGCAGAAAACATTTGAGGTCAATCATACATCTCTTTGATGGTATGGTATGATAGATGTATCTGTCTGTATTTCTCAAAATTCAGGACACCATTGATTGAGCAATTTTGAAGACCGTAGATGCAGTGGTTGGCCAAGGAAACTTAATGCAGTGGGTGAAAGATACAATACCTAATGCTTACCTTACAAAAATGTGGCAACTAGGGATGAGCCGAACACCCCCCTGTTCGGTTCGCACCAGAACATGCGAACAGGAAAAAAGTTCGTTCGAACATGCGAACACCGTTAAAGTCTATGGGACACGAACATGAATAATCAAAAGTGCTAATTTTAAAGGCTTATATGCAAGTTATTGTCATAAAAAGTGTTTGGGGACCTGGGTCCTGCCCCAGGGGACATGGATCAATGCAAAAAAAAGTTTTAAAAACGGCCGTTTTTTCAGGAGCAGTGATTTTAATAATGCTTAAAGTCAAACAATAAAAGTGTAATATCCCTTTAAATTTCGTACCTGGGGGGTGTCTATAGTATGCCTGTAAAGGGGCGCATGTTTCCTGTGTTTAGAACAGTCTGACAGCAAAATTACATTTTGAAGGAAAAAACTCATTTAAAACTACCCGCGGCTATTGCATTGCCGACAATACACATAGAAGTTCATTGATAAAAACGGCATGGGAATTCCCCAAAGGGGAACCCCGAACCAAAATTAAAAAAAAAAAATGACGTGGGAGTCCTCCTAAATTCCATACCAGGCCCTTCAGGTCTGGTATGGATATTAAGGGGAACCCCGGCCAAAATTAAAAAAAAAAAATGACGTGGGGTTCCCCCTAAATTCCATACCAGACCCTTCAGGTCTGGTATGGATTTTAAGGGGAACCCCGCGCCAAAAAAAAAAAAAAAACGGCGTGGGGTCCCCCCAAAGATCCATACCAGACCCTTATCCGAGCACGCAACCTGGCAGGCCGCAGGAAAAGAGGGGGGACGAGAGTGCGGCCCCCCCTCCCTCCTGAACCGTACCAGGCCACATGCCCTCAACATTGGGAGGGTGCTTTGGGGTAACCCCCCAAAACACCTTGTCCCCATGTTGATGAGGACAAGGGCCTCATCCCCACAACCCTGGCCGGTGGTTGTGGGGGTCTGCGGGCGGGGGGCTTATCGGAATCTGGAAGCCCCCTTTAACAAGGTGACCCCCAGATCCCGGCCCCCCCCCTGTGTGAAATGGTAAGGGGGTACATAAGTACCCCTACCATTTCACGAAAAAAGTGTCAAAAATGTTAAAAATGACAAGAGACAGTTTTTGACAATTCCTTTATTTAAATGCTTCTTCTTTCTTCTATCTTCCTTCATCTTCTGGTTCTTCTGGCTCTTCTGGTTCTTCTGGTTCTTCCTCCGGCGTTCTCGTCCAGCATCTCCTCCGCGGCGTCTTCTGTCTTCTTCTCCTCGGGCCGCTCCGCACCCATGGCATGGGGGGGAGGCTCCCGCTCTTCTCTTCTTCTCTTCTTCTTCTCTTCTTCTCTTCTTCATTTTCTTCTCCGGGCCGCTCCGCAATCCATGCTGGCATGGAGGGAGGCTCCCGCTGTGTGACGGCGCTCCTCGTCTGACAGTTCTTAAATAACGGGGGGTGGGGCCACCCGGTGACCCCGCCCCCCTCTGACGCACGGTGACTTGACGGGACTTCCCTGTGGCATTCCCCGTGACGTCACAGGGAAGTCCCGTGGGTGCCATGGGTGCGGAGCGGCCCGAGGAGAATAAGATAGAAGACGCCGCGGAGGAGATGCTGGACGAGAACGCCGGAGGAAGAGCCAGAAGAGCCAGAAGAACCAGAAGAACCAGAAGATGAAGGAAGATAGAAGAAGCATTTAAATAAAGGAATTGTCAAAAACTGTCTCTTGTCATTTTTAACATTTTTGACACTTTTTTCGTGAAATGGTAGGGGTACTTATGTACCCCCTTACCATTTCACACAGGGGGGGGCCGGGATCTGGGGGTTACCTTGTTAAAGGGGGCTTCCAGATTCCGATAAGCCCCCCGCCCGCAGACCCCCACAACCACCGGCCAGGGTTGTGGGGATGAGGCCCTTGTCCTCATCAACATGGGGACAAGGTGTTTTGGGGGGCTACCCCAAAGCACCCTCCCAATGTTGAGGGCATGTGGCCTGGTACGGTTCAGGAGGGAGGGGGGCCGCACTCTCGTCCCCCCCTCCTTTCCTGCGGCCTGCCAGGTTGCGTGCTCGGATAAGGGTCTGGTATGGATTTTTGGGGGGGACCCAACGCGGTTTTTTTTTTTTTTTTTGGCGCGGGGTTCCCCTTAAAATCCATACCAGACCTGAAGGGTCTGGTATGGAATTTAGGGGGAACCCCACGTCATTTTTTTTTTTAATTTTGGCCGGGGTTCCCCTTAATATCCATACCAGACCTGAAGGGCCTGGTATGGAATTTAGGGGGACCCCCACGTCATTTTTTTTTTTTAATTTTGGTTCGGGGTTCCCCTTTGGGGAATTCCCTTGCCGTTTTTATCAATGAACTTCTATGTGTATTGTCGGCAATGCAATAGCCGCGGGTAGTTTTAAATGAGTTTTTTCCTTCAAAATGTCATTTTGCTGTCAGACTGTTCTAAACACAGGAAACATGCGCCCCTTTACAGGCACACTATAGACACCCCCCAGGTACGAAATTTAAAGGGATATTACACTTTTATTGATTGACTTTAAGCATTATTAAAATCACTGCTCCTGAAAAAACGGCCGTTTTTAAAACTTTTTTTTGCATTGATCCATGTCCCCTGGGGCAGGACCCAGGTCCCCAAACACTTTTTATGACAATAACTTGCATATTAGCCTTTAAAATTAGCACTTTTGATTTCTCCCATAGACTTTTAAAGGGTGTTCCGCGGCATTCGAATTTGCCGCGAACACCCCAAATTGTTCGCTGTTCGGTGAACTTGCGAACAGCCAATGTTCGAGTCGAACATGAGTTCGACTCGAACTCGAAGCTCATCCCTAGTGGCAACCACCCCAACCTATAACTAGCCTTTGCAGTAAGGTGCACATGGAAGGGCAACACACATCTCCAAACAAACAAAAGATTTCTCAGCACACCCATCTACTGTCCAGAGATGTGTGACCAGAAGTGGTCCTCATGGAAGAATTGTAGCCAAAAAGCCATACCTCCAATGTGGGACCAAGGCTAAGGGACTCAAATCAAAGGAAATGGGGTGCAAAAAAATGGCAGCAGGCAGGGGCATACCTAGAGCATTTGGCACCTGGAGTGGAGGCTATTATTTAATTTATTTATAACATTTACTGAACAGATGTTACTGTTTTTTATAAACAAAAAACACAGATCCAAACTCCAAAGTGACCACTCAGTCTATATTAAAAGGATTAATTCACATTTTCTGCCTTTGAGGCTTCAGTTCCACAAACTGATCAATGACTGCAACAAAGTTAGTCTTCTTTGCATATTCATGTTCAATTGAAAGTATGGCCAGATTTGTCAATCTTGTCTCACTCATGGTGGAGTGGAAAAAGTTTTTTATTAATTTTTACTTTTGAAAAACTCTTTACACTTGAAGCAAGGGACACACAAAGTCAAAAAGAATCTAAAACACAGTGACAAGTTAGGCAAAGATTCATAAAAACCCCATTTAACAATGAACTGCAAAACCATCAATTTTTTGCCTCTTCAACGCTGATCTTGGCAGCATCCAAATGCCTCTGAAGGTGTTCAATCTCCACATAGATGTCCTCATTCGAGAATTTGTCAAAAACCTCAATCAATTTTGGAATATATTTCCGACAATCTTTTTCTGTTGCAACAAGCAGTGTTCGATTGAATAAAAGGAAACATTGAAAGGATTTTTTCAATTGCCTTAGTATGAATTTACAACTGCTGGTGAAACCGAATAAGGCACTCAAACATAGCCCTTTTCATTTCCTCTGGCAATGTGAGTCCAGCATCCTTTGCCTTCTCGCCTGTCATTGTTTTCCGGAGTTATACACTCCCCTTTTTCTCCATAGAAATGCCCATTTCCTCACATGTGGTAGTTGTATAATGAATGGCCTTTTCCACAATATCTTCTTGATGATCTGCAAGAAACGCTTTCAGAGCTTTTAGCATAACAATGCACTTTTCAAGCGTGAGTCCCACTGTTTGCAAATACTTCTGTGTGATATTACCTTTATCCAGAACGTCACAGCAGAAAGAGAGATAACACAAAAAGTAAAATGACATACGGCAGGAAGTAACATCTGAGCAGATTCTCTTGTGTCCAGATTTTCTTTGGGATCACACAGCTTTTCATAGGCTGAAGTCAGTTTTCCAACTCACTCGGGGTGTGCAGCCATTTTTTGTCTTCCCTTATATGAGTGTCTTCCATTTAACAGTTTTTCAAAATGTGCCCTCACTGTCTTCACAGCATCATAATGAGTGCTCCATCTTTTTTGGAAAAGTCTTTTCACTATCACACCCAAATTCTCCATCAGCAATTTGCAATGATGTGAAGAAACGGAAAAGAAGGAATACACTCTCTCCAAATGAGTGCACCTAACAAAGGTTCAGATAATGGTTTGCACATGGGATAAACAAAGCCTGTGGATTAATCTCTTTTATCTTTGCCTGAACACCACCATGGATCTCTGCCATAGTTGCAGAATTATCATATCTTTGACCATGGCAAAGACTTAAGTCCAGTTCATCTTCCTCCAGATGCTGCAGGATATTTTCTGTGAGCTCAGCAGCAGTAGCAATAGGAAAAAACCCAAGAACGATTCCTTTACTTTAACATTGTCACCTTCAATATGGACATACCTGATCACTTCACACATCTGATCAGCGTGTGACACATCAAGGGTGCTGTCAAAGAATCCCAGAGTATTTTGCTTTCTTGATATCAGCCACTATTTTTTCTTTCACATGATTCCCCAGAAAACAAATTAATTCATTCTGAATTTTTGGAGAGAAATAAGAAGTAATTCTCTTCCCAGATGCAATAGAATGTTTCAGCCTTATGAAATGTTCCTTTAAAACTGGATCATAATTTGAGAGTAATTCTACCAATTCCATGAAGTTTCCTCTGTTTGTTGATGACGTGGTCTCTCTATGACCACAAAAAGGAAGATTCTGAGCCAAAAGAAGGTTACATCCAAGAGGCGATGCAAAATATCCCTTCATTTTTGTAGCCTCAGTTCTGCTCTCAAGGTCTTCAATTTCTCCAAGCATGCAAGATGCTGCTCAAAAGCTTTATGATCAGACACCTTTGAATTCAGCTTCTACCACACCTGAAACCTGGTAACAAAAATGGATGTTACGGTTATTTTTTCATCAAGAGAAAAAAAGTCTGCAGCAAAAACAAAACAAACTTTCTTCTGATGGAGAGTACACCATCCACATTCTAAGAATTGTCTCACCATTTGGCAGAGCCTTATAGAACCATGCAGTGGTGAGCTGTCAACTTTTTCAACAGCACTGAAAGGCCCATCCCTATTTTGGAAAGATTAATCTCCCCTCATAAAAAGGTCCACTCTTAACTCATCCAGAACTGGCCAAGCAGCAACATCAGAATAAACTGATAGTTTATCAGTCTCCTCTTCTTCTGCATTAAAGTCTTGCTGGAGGAGGGTGCTGTTGGCATCTCCTTCCTCTACATCTCTCTCACTGCTTGAAGATAAGTTGATCTTCTCCAATTCTTGTCTTTTTTATATATGTTCTTGAGAAGATACTTCTGGTAGTTCCCCCTTGGATTCACCAGACTGAATGCCTTCAGCACTTTTGCCTACTGTGGTAGATGTTGAAAGCGTGACATATATTAAAATGGATCCAGACATTGCCTCAGCTAACTGTTCTGTTGCCTTTCACTTCATATTGGCGTTTTCTGAAAAATATACTTCAATCGTAACCTACAAGTCCATATGGTTAGTTAGTGGAATATCTGGATTATGTTTCCCCCATAGATTCCCTTTTAATTGATAACATTTAGCACGTAGCTAGTTGTGAGGGATACCTTTGGCATACGTTTCTTTATTACAGATCATGTAGATTAAAAAAGAACATAAATGTAACCAAGAATTAGATTTGTCTTGTTATTTTGTTATAAAGGGGTTTTTATGTTAGGCAAATACAGAATTTAAACTTGTGTTTAACAGATAACAGAGTTTGTTTACTAAAAGAGTAATGCGTTTTTACTTGGTAAACTTGATTTTCACTATCCTAAGTATAAGTAATAAGGTAATTCTAAGTTCACCTTATTGTAAAAGAATATCAGAATCATGTAAAGGAGAATTTTAAAAAATACATTATTTTTGCCCACACTCGAATAGATGATTGTGTTAGCACAACTGCACTTTATTCACTAATCTAAATTAATTTTGCAAAGTGAGCACATGCTATTTCTTTAGTAAATTACCCCAATTAGTATTAATATAATACTAGGGCTTAACTGGTGCTATAGAAGATCCATTACAGAAACAGATTTTTTTACTGGCTGTTACCAATTTCTGTTTATATGATGATGATCAGGAGGTAAATTCTCTATATAAACTGCAGGCACCCTTACTTCTCCATGATTCTTTGTCTACACACCCCCTTACAAAAAAAACCTTTCAGGATATTGTTAATATTCTCTATAAGTAATATAGAATTAGCAGGGATCTTCTGCCCTTTTAAACTATTGAAATAATTACTTACTGAAAATATCTCTCATTTACATTACTAAGCATGGTGGAAAACAACAAAGATGCTGCGCTTATGCTACTACTGTGGTGTTCCTACTCCTTGGAGGCTGCCAGCACTGTCAACAATATACCCCCCTATCTAACAGTTAGTTATTTTGTGATAAATACAATAAAATGCTGTACATAAATATTGGGCCTTTGTAATTAAAGTAAAATGTGAAAAAACATGTGATAAATGTATTTAACGAGGTAAGTATCCAATGAGAAACCATAAAGTGAATTCAAAGTCCATTCAGTGTGCTCTTTATACTTAAACTATATAACCAAAAATACATAAAATTGATTAAATAGCCGTGCTAACTCCAATATAAGTCAAATCCTGTGAAATGGTTAATTAAAAAAAATAAAAAATATTAAAAATGAAAGTAAAAAATATAATATAAACCTCATACTGTACGTGCCACCACCACTGAGTGCTAGTGTTCAAATATTATAACGTTCAATTTATTAAACAAATATCCAATTTTTTTTTTCAAAAGAATGTCCATCAAAGATAAATATTAGTACTATTTCACTCTCCTCAAATAATAAATGTCCAATTCCTTATTGTGCACGCTATTTACCACCCATCCTGTGCAAAATCCTCCACCATCCAAATTGATCACTCACCAAATTGACATATATTATGAGCGTAATCATCCAGTCCACCAAGGATCCTATGTCCACTTAAATGAGATATCCCCTCTCACTCAGTTAGGAACTATAGGAAATACTATCATTTGTTCAACATGTTTATTCATTTATGCATAAAACACCCACTTATCAATTGCCACATTTAAAAGTGCCTCCGACCGACACTGAGTCTATCCAGCGAGCTATATTGATGGCTTGTAAGCCGCTCTATGCATAGGAATCGGCGTGCATATGAAATCTCAAATTCAGTGATACCGAAGGCATTTAGTATTCATTAAAGCCTGTATATTATACAACATTTACTATATTAATTATATTGTAAGATATAACAGCAATTAGGGCCCATTCACACCAGCAGTGTTAGGTTGTGTTGGGCTACATTGTCCAATGTAGTCCCAATCAACCCCTATGGTTTAAGTTCACACCAATGCATTGTGTTGGTGTGCACTGACAAAAAAATAACATGGACATTTTTGTACAATGCAATCTGACATGCTGAATGCATCACCATGTGCTGCAGCACAAAGTAATAACAATAGAAGTAAAAAGAAAAACATTGCAATGTGTGTTAAAACTGCATGTCAGCACAAGGTAAAATGCCTACAATCACATGTTCATAATGTGCACACTATTAGGTGTACTGTGGTGTAAATGGACCCTTACAGACAAGAAGCAGAGTGAATTTTTTTGAACGACTTCTTCAATACAGGGCACATTCTCCCCTTCCTGCCCAGGACAATTTTCAGCTTTCAGCTCTGTCACACTTTGAATGACAATTGTGCGGTCATACAACACTGTACCCCAATTTTTTTTTTATCATTTTCTTCCCACAAATAGAGATTTATTTTGGTGGTATTTGATCACCACTGGGTTTTTTATCTTTTGCTAAACAAACTAAAAAAAAACACTGAAGGGCACTGATGAGGCTGCACTGATGAGGCGGCACTGATGAGGGGGCATTGATGAGAAGGCACTGATATGTAGAATTGATGGGCACTGATGGGCTACACTGATATGCAGCACTGATAGTGTTGCTGATGGGCACTGAAGGGCAATGATAGGTGGCACTGATGGGCACTGATAGGTGGCACTGGGCACTAATGGGCATTGATAAGTGGCACTGATGGGCACCAATAGATGTGACACCGCACCACTGATCACCACTACTTCCTGGCTGTTATTTTGCTATAGGCCGGGTGGAAAATGGTTAACCACTTCAAGACCAGGCCTATTTCTGACATTTGTTGTTTACAAGTTATAATCAGTATTTTTTGCTAGAAAATTACTTAGAACCCCAAACATTTATATTTATACTATTCAGGATTTATATAGCGCCAACAGTTTACGCAGCGCTTTACAATATAAAAAGGAGACAATACAGTTATAATACAATAAAATACAAGAGGATTAAGAGGGCCCTGCTCAGAAGAGCTTACAATCTAATAGGGTGTGGCAGGTGGTACAAGAGGTTGTAACTCTGGGGAATGAGCTGATGGGAGTGGTAAAAGATTATTTGAAGATGTCATAGGCTTCCCTGAAGAGATGAGTTTTCAGGAATCGCCTGAAGGTATCAAAAGTAGGGGACAGCTTGACAGGTTGAGGTAGCGAGTTCCAGAGGATGGGAGAGGCTCTGGAGAAATCCTGGAGACGAGCATGGAAGGAGGAGACGAGAGACTTGAGAGTAGGAGATCTTGAGAAGAGCGGAGAGGACAATTTAAAAATATATAACACACACATATATATATATATATATATATATATATATATATATATATATATATATATATATTTAGCAGAGACCCTAGAGAATAAAATGGCGGTTGTTGCAATATTTAATGTCACACTGTATTTGCACAGCAGTCTTTCAAACGCAATTGTTTGGGAGAAAATACACTTCAAATTAAAAAAAAAAAACAGAACAATTAAGTTAGCCCAATTTTTTAATTTATTTATTGTTTTGTATAATGTGAAAGATGATGTTACGCTGAGTAAATAGATACCCAACATGTTACACTTTAAAATTATGCATACTCGTGGAATGGTGACAAACTATGGTACCTAAAAATATCCATAGGCAACGCTTTCAATTTTTTTTTTTTTAACGGTTACCTGTTTAAAATTACTAAGGAGATCTTGCATTAGAATTATTGCTCTTGCTCTAACAATCATGACGGTATATCACATGTGGGATTTAAAGATGATTTACATTTGTGGGCGCGACTTACGTATGCGTTTTCTTTGGCAAGCGAGAACAGGGGGATGGGGCACTTTAAAATTTTTATTAGTTTTTTTCTTATTTTTACACTGTCCCTTTTTAAAAAAAAAATGTTTCTGATCACTTTTATTGCTGTCACAAGGAATGTAAACATCCCTTGTGACAGTAATAGGCAGTGACAGGTACTCTTTATGGAGGGATCTGGGGAGTATTCAAAACTCCAAGATTGGCATTTTTAAATACTGACTTTTTTTTACAAATGGCGATGTTGGCTGCCGAGTAAACCGGAAGTGACGCTGTGACGTCGCTTCCGGGTTTCTACATCAGAGAGGGAGGTGGGAGGAGAGACCAGGGCGGAGCGGTGGAAGGGAGGATTTCCCCTCCTGCTCCTTGTAATAACAGTTCATTCATGGCAGCCAGTGGCAATAGACAGGTCAGAACAGGTGTCAGTCACTCAGGTGTGAGCAGATCCCACATTTCCGGACAGATCGCGGTCAGGGTGGAGGGTGGACTGGAGCTGCTATGAGGGAGACATCAGAGAGACATGGGAAGACAGCTGACAATACAAAGTATGGCCCATTCTTTGCATTATCTGCTGTCATCAGGGACAGATCTGATCCAGAGATCTCATTGCATGGCAATCTCTGGATCAGATCTGTCCCTTGGGACAGCAGACAATGGCGTCATTGGCATTGATGACTTGATTCAGCTTTTGGAACTGACCTGCTGACAAGGTGTGTTGCTTACTTGACAGGATCTAATGGCTGCAGGGAAGATGGTAAGATGCTGTGACCTGGCGGCAGACAATGCATGTTGCTTGCTGGACTGTGGACTGGATCTGATGGCCACAGGGAGGATGGCAAGATGCTGCTGTGACCTGCTGCTTGCTGGACGGATCTGGTGGCCGCAAGATGTGGGTCCCTGTCTGTCTACACCTGAGCTGCACCCCCCCTTATCAGACCAGCTCATCAACAATACCTGGGTGGTGGACACAGCACCACCACCCACCCCCCTTATCAGATCAGCTCAGCTAATATACATGGGTGGTGGACACACAGCACCACCACCCACCCCCCTATCAGATCAGCTCAGCTACAATTTAGCAGGGTGGTGGTGGACACAACATCTTCCCCCCTTCCCTTGTTATCAGACCAGCTTAGGGACAGGGCTGCAGAAAAACACCTCTCCCTCTTCTCACACCAGTTCAGGGAGGCAGACACCATGCCAACCCACACCCCCTTATGCTAAGTTCACCTGGCGAGGACACTGCCATCACAATCTACCACCCCCACCCCCCCTGGGGGGGCAGCAACACCCAGGAAGCAGCTAGGAAGGTCCGGAGGACACAGTGTGCAGTGGCAGCCAAGCTGCCCAGGCGAAGAAAAGTGACACAGGCCTGGCTTGGCAGCACAACAGTGGTGGGAGGAGTGATGAGGAAAGCACAGAACAGGGTAATGCGGCACATGGGGTGTTCTAGCTGAATACAAAACTGCTAAAGGGAGCAGCCAGGGCTCTCACCAGGCTCAGGATGGTGTCACCTCTGGCGGGTGTCACCTGACCCGGGTGCAGACCGCACCGCCATAGCAATGCCACTGACACCCCCCTAATGTGTGGCACCCGGGGCAGACTGCCCCCCTCCCTTTGGTGCACCCTTGGTGTTCTGGACTGGGTAAGAATTTGAAATATTTGTCTGTCTGTGTAAATAATATATATACAGTATACATTCTCCCGATGTACATGTATAGCCAGCTAGCCCTTAAGTAGGCAGGTTTTCCATTTACACATGAAAAAGGAAATAATCAAGATAGAAATGGCAGGCTATTCCTATGCTAATTCTAAAAATGTTAACTGACCAAAAGGGCAATTGTTTATTGTCCTGGATAATGAAGGTTGTAAACACTACAGATGGCCTTAATTGGTATTTTCATTTTGATTAGCAACAAGATCAAATGTGTTTGGTCAGCCAATCAGGAACTCCACCGTGGTCAACAACTGGTATTTCAAGGGGCAGTTTTAGCTGTTAAACCAGATCCCACCCGCCTATAGCAAAGTGAAGGCCAGGCAGTGTCTCTGCCATTCTGACTGGGCGTCATATGACGTCCAGCAGGATGCGCCACTAATGCGCCTGGGGGGGTGCGCAGTGTGGCGATCGTGGATGAGGCGTGTCACCAGGACACAGCCTATCCCCCATAAGGGTAAATGGCCACTGAAAATGTCTGTTTACCACGTGATGGGTTGTGTCCTATCACAGCCGGTCACAAGTGTAAACGTATAGAGTTACTCGTTCCCGGCTTTCTTCTCTGTACACACCGATCATGTGAGGAGAACTGAGGGATCAGTAAGTGAATGCTTTTTTTTTTTTTTACAGTTCTACACATTATTGTGAACCATATGCTCCCCCCTGAATAAAGGGAACCTGCCATACAGCCCTATTAGTGATCTGTCATACAGTCTCTTAATAATCTGTCACACAGCCCATCAGTGGATCTGTCACACAGCCCATCAGTGCTGCCATTAGAGGATCTGCCTCACAGCCCATCAGTGACACCATCATTGGATCTGTCACACAGTCCATCAGTGCCACCATCAGTGAATCTGTCACACAGTCCATCAGTGGATCTGTCACACAGTCCATCGGTGGATCTGTCACACAGTCCATCGGTGGATCTGTCACACAGTCCATTAGTGCCACCCTCAGTGGATCTGTCACACAGTTCTTCAGCAGATCTGTTACACAGCTCATCAGTAGATCTGTCACACAGTCCATCAGTGCTGCCATCAGCAGATCTGTCACAAAGTCCATCAGTGCCACCATCAGAAGATTTGTCACACAGCCCATCAGTGCTAATTGGTAATAATAAACTAAAGTGCTAATTGGATTCTATTAATAAAGTGATTAAAAATTGTGGTAATTGTGAATTTGTGTGGTGAAAAATTATTGTGTCAAAAATTATGTGTATTAATGTTACACTAAAGTGCACTTCCACATCAAAAAAAATATCATAATATGTATAAAGCCACACATCAGTGCTGCCATCAACAGATCTGCCACACAGTCCATTAGTGCCGACATCAGCGGACCTGTCACACAGTTCATCAGTGTCGCCATCAGCAGATCTGTCACACAGTCCATCAGGAGATCTGTCATACAGTGTCATTAGTGCCGATATCAGCGGATTTGTCACACAGCCCATCAATGCCGCCGTCAGTGGATCTGTTACACAGCCCATCAGTGGATCTGTCACACAGTCCATTAGTGCCCCCATCACAGCCCATCAGCGGATATGTCAGGACAACCCCTTGGTGCCGTCATCAGTGAATCTGTTAAAGCAACCCATCAGTGGAATTGTCATACAGTCCATCAGTGATCTTCACACATGCCCATCAGTGGATCTGTCAGTGCAGTCCATTAGTGCAGCCTAATCAATGTCACCCGTCACAGAGCCAACATCACTGCCGCCCATCAGCAGTGTATCTATCACAGTTTCACATCAGCCGCCATGTCCAAAAGATATATCACACCTGAAGAGGCATACACAATCCTTATGTCGAATGATGAGAGCAGCGGGGTTCGGGTTCAGAATTTAAGCCAGTAGAGAGTAGTGGATCAGGGACTGAATCAGAGGAGGAAACAGTCCCTCACAAAAGAATAAGAAGAAAAACAATAACAGAAAACCTGCCTACCACCAGCAGTGTCATACACCCGAAGGGCACCAACACAAACGGAGCTAGACCCCAGGAAGTAGAGCCTAGTACCAGCACTGGAATAACGCACCAAACCCAAAGAATCTGGACCCAAACCTACCTTTTCGATGCACTGGCAAACCCATTATGACTGCCTTCTAGCTCAGGGTCAGCTACAATTCCCCCTTTCACTGCACAGCCATGTGTGCAGCCCAATACTGAAAATTTTTCAGAAATAGATTTTTTTTATTTGTTTTTCCCTCAGAATTTGCTGCAGTGCATTGTTGTCCAAACAAATCTTTTTGCAGATCAATTTATTCCCTCCAACCCAAAATCTTCCTATGCCCATATGTTTCATGGGTGACGTCTCACAGTAGATGAGTTAAAATAGTTTTTGGGCCTTACATTTAATACGGGGCTTACAAAGAAAGACAAAGTACATGCCTACTGGTCCACCCACCCCATCTACCACATGCTGATTTATTCTGTTGTCATGTCTGTAAGGATATTTTAGCTTGCTGTCCACCATTTTAAAAGACTGTATCCATTTTATAATAATATGTATATGTGACGTTTATGAGAAGTTAGGTTTCAATTTCTTATAAATGGCTTGATTTTCCCGAAATGATGTACGAAACCCTTTCCTGTTCTTAGTTTCTATATGAGTTATTAATATTCTATTGTTGCTTGTTTTAAACATCCTGTATGCCTGTATGTCTGTATCTTTACCATATATTAATGAAAGGGTTGGACTTTTGTTGTGATGTCATTTTGGTTATATAAGTGGAAACACAGAAATAAAATGACCAGATCATTCTGAGAGCTGCATGTCTTGTATGCGTGTCATAATTTCCATCGGAATGATCTCCAGATCTGAATGGGTTTGAAGGAACACTCTAGGCAGGATATCATACGAGGGTTCACTTGCTTTTGGAACATACTTACACCCCATCAGTTTTGGTGTCAGAAGTGGGATGGTCATCATTCATGGGATGGTCATGGTCATCATCCAAGTTTCTAAGTCCGGTGAGTCTGATTTAATTATTATTATTTCTCTTACCGTGACTTTTAGTTTAAAAGACTGTTTCCCTATATGGGATTAACAGAAGGTGTAGTGTTAAAAACATTTATGTAAATGTATGAACCTCAGTAGAAGTCCGTTCGGGTGACGGCAGTGTAAGAAACTCTGAGATAGTTCCAAAGGGACTCTGAGATAATTCCAAGTGGTTCTGAGAAGCCCATAGTAATATAATACAGCACTGTAAGATGTTTGATAAAGGTATCTGATAAAGTGTGCCATAAAAACCCAAACCTCTTTGCTTGCCTTTCTGTCGCTTAGAAGTAAATAAGGAGATAAAATAAGTAGATAAAATAAGGTAATCTGTTTGTCTGTGTGGAATTTGTCAGATGTCATAAGGTGTGATGACACCTTTCCATTGCATTTTTATTATAATGAAACGTAGAGTGATGTTACAATATTTGGTGATGTATTGGTGCTGACTTTTAATGATTTATATATGAATGTTTTGACTCTAAAGTATAAGATATAACCTGTATCATATTGTAGTCTGCAGCATGATTCTGGTATTGATTCAGTGAGTAAAAATATTTTCTTTTACTTGCTGTAATCAGACGTTCAGTGTCATCTTAGGGAAAGTACTAAAAAAAAAAAAAATTGTCTAAAAAATTTACTGCTTTTATTACTGGTTTGTTATTCTGTTATACTGGTCCTCAGACATATCTTGTAGCCAGTGTTCTGGGAGGTTATTATTTTAAACTAGGAAAGGGACCCTTTTTTAGAGAAGGCGAACCACAGGTTTAAATTTTAAGGTTTACTTTACATAACAAATTTGTGTTTCAAGAAGGATTGACAGTGCAGGGAGTAATATCACTTATTCAAAGAGCAGGGGAGACTTATCAAGTCTGTCCCAGGTCTTTGAAGTATTGTGACATTAGGGACATTTTTACCATTTAAAATATGAGTAGAGCGTTAATAACACTTTCTTAAGGTAATACATAAATTGGTGAGGCTAACTTTTGATTAAAACATGCTATTTGAATATTTTTTTTTGCTACTGACATCTCTTGCGAAGGGGAAGTCAGGTGCAAAATTTGGACATTTGGCTTTTTGCCAACAGGGTTCAAGTACTAATATCTCACTGACTGTAATAGATAGTGGGGAATTGTTTGTGGCATTAGTACTACCGCAATTGAAGAACCTGTTGGCACACTGCAAAAAAAAAAGAGAGACTCGGTATCTATTTAGAATGTTTAGAAAGAAAAATAAATATGTATGTTCCCCTATATGGCTCCCTATAGTATCCTAGGCCATACATTGTTCATGATGGGTTTAGCAGAGTCATGGGATGGTAAATTAAGGGTTAAATCAACCTTCTCTATGCCTGTACCATGTGCCCTAGCTCCTGCCCTAGTTCCAAGTGCCCCGCCACCTCCATCTTACATACCACAACGCAGAAGTTAAAAGCTGCAGAGGCTGCACACGCTGTAGAGGGTCAGAGTACAAAACACGCAGTTTTAAAACAAGCAGCAGACACAGAGGAAAAAGAGGAAGTAACTATGCAGTTAGTTAGACTGAAGAGTTAGAGAAGGAAATGAAAATAGCTTTCACTAACAAATCATCACTCCCCACTTCAGCTTGTAAACAGAAATCATCAGAGTCAGTGTTGAAATTTTGGAAGAGATTCCAAGAATTCTGGACACAAGATACCAGACTTAACACTCAAGATAAAATGCATAGTCTTTTAATACAGACTTATCTCAGTAACCTTGTCCCTAAATATGCACTCACTGTGAGACAGCAGATGTCAGACTGGGCTACAAAGAGTATGAAAGAAAAAAAAAAAAAAAAGTTGACTGAAAAAGACGCAGCAGGATGTTTTGACATCCCAAAACAAGTACTAGTACCAATACATTATCAAAATGATTTTTTTAGGAAATCAAAGGGGAAACTTTTATAAAAAAGAGGGAGGGGGCAAGGACAAAAATGGAGTTACATACAGAGAAAAAGAGCATTTCTTAAAGAAAGGAATCTTAAGGGAAATTGTCTCGCCTTATAATACTCCCATTAACCCAGTAAAGAAGGCAAATGGTGACTATAGGTTTGTATAAGACCTAAGGGACATCAATAGCCTAGTGGTACCGATTGCCCCAGTAGTGCCTGATGTGTCATAAATACTTACCGCCATACTATACCATGAAGAGTATTTTACTGTGATTGATTTAAAGAATGTTTTTTTTCATCCCTGTAGACGAGGAGACACGGCCACTGTACTCCAAGTCACCCTTGGGCCCTGGACTGCTCCTCATGGTTCTGTACTGTTGCAGTATGTTGATGATTTTTTGATTTGTAGTTCATCAGAGGAGGACTGCCGAGCTGATAGCCTATCTTTATTGAAATGGTTACATGTATGTGGTCACAAAATGTCTAAGAAAAAGTTACAATGGTGTTAAAAAAACAGTTGAATATTTGTGTTCACAAAAGGAGAAAGAAGAGTCAGTCACAAAAGGCTCTGATGGGTCTGCCCCGCCCACTTAACAGGAAGGACATGCTCACATTCCTAGGTATGATTGGTTACTGCCGCCAATGGATACCTGACTGCTCTTTCAATGACAATATATTGAGACAAGCAACCCTCTCTGAAATGTTTGATACCGTAAAATGGTTTGATGAAATGTTAAATGCTTTTGCCACGTTGAAATGTGTAATGGTTACCAGCCTGAGCCTTGGCCTCCTTGAATATGGCAAAATATTTCACTTGTTTGCCAGGGAGGATTGCAGAACCACGGTGGGAGTACTGGCCCAGGAACATAGTGGGAGCCTGTGCCCTGTAGTTTTTTCCTCAAAGATGGTCCCGGTGCGCTCTAGCGTCCTGTGTGATGGTGGTTGACATGGCCACTTCTTTCACTCTGGGACCCGACAACACACTTCACATCACCCACAATGTGTCAATCTTGTTGAAAAATGTACATACACAGCACATGTCTGCTCAGAGGTTGAGCGCATATGAGGTGATTTTGCTGTCCAATCCAAAATTGCACATCAAATATGCTTCTTTCACTGCAGGCCCAGCACCCATTTTAAACGTCCTTTTAGGATTAAAAAGGAGAACAGGATGAGGTTGTGCCATAACATGACTGCATAAACCTCATTCACCAAGACACATCACCCAGGTCTGATTTATCTTCCACAGCACTACCAGACACACAGAATGTTTTTGTGGATGGTTCTTGCTCTAGGCTATAGTACACCACAGAGCACACACAGGCCAACAGACAGAGATAGCCAGGGGAAATGAGCAGGTCTGGCTGACCTTACTGCTAAACAAGCTGCTATCTCACAGACAGCAGACATCCAAATTGCTATGCTGATACCTGACCTATCCCCATTTGAACAGTCACTTGCAGATCTCCAGGATTATGCATCAAATTATGAGTTAAGGGACTGGAATGGAAAGGGTGTGTAGAGAGATCCAAGGTCTGGACTTCTCTGCAAAGAGGGGAAACCATGTATACCAATGGCAAGTGCATTCACAGTACCACAGAATAGGCCACACAGGTATGCAAATCATGGCTGATCTCACACACATGCCCAAACTAGGCAAAAGACAGTAATATCTTTTGATAATTGTGGACATGTTCTCAAATGGTCCAGCTTTTATAGCCAGGGTCTGCCAGGACTTGGTAAAAACTCTCAAGATAGAATGGAAGTTTCACATTCCCTACCACCCTCCAAGTTAAGGAATAGTAGAAAGGATGAATAGAACAATAAAAGACAAGATAAGAAAGGCCACAGGAGGAACCTTTGCCAACTGGAGAAAGGTTCTCCCAGCAGTCCTGGCAGAAATAAGTTTTTTGAAGTTTTGATGGATAGACCTTTCGCCACCCCATAGGCCAGAGCACCTTTAATGGTAGAAAAGGGAGATTTAGACTTAATACAGGAAGAATATGTAAGAAAACTGGTTGAAATATTGGATACAGTCAAAGAAATGTTGCTCGCACCTCTCCTTTTTCTTTACAGGAAGCTACTCACCTCTTCAGGGAGGGAGACACCGTGGTGGTCCAACAGCTGAACAGAAATAAGAAGCGAGAGTATCCCTTTGGACCTCCTACCACAGCGGTTGCAGTGACCAGAACAGCTATCCTGGTGGAAAACTGCCAGTCCTGGATCCATGTCAGCCGATTGAAAAAGGTTGCCCAAAGCCCCAAGAGCAGGAAGGAGATCCTAAACACAGGAGGCCTTCATGCAGAAGTCCAAGCAGATGAAGGAGGAGTTCCTGGAAAAGCAGATCCAGCCAGAGAAGATGACCTCGCTTATTTCACCTGTTCCTGATCACCCTGATAGTGTTCCCGCCCACTTGGATCATCACTAACTGTATTTAACACTCTGAAGACTTGGGTGCCATTAAAAGTATTTGTGGGAACACACATACACAGGAGAACATTACAGTGATACAAGTTAGAAACAAGAGATACATTGAGGATAATTTTGCTGATAAAATGCTTTTGCTAAAATTTAAATATGCCTATGTTCAGAAATCAGGATTTCAGAAATGTTGGATTTGTAGCAAATTGCACCCTAGCACTTTTAGGATATCATTAATGGCCATGCCTTTGAATATCACACCCATTTTTAAAGGAAAGACTCCCCTTGATCTCATAAATATCAGTAAAAGAACAAATAATACTATTACCTTTCACATTATTAGTAGAAGCCATAATCCTACTTGGTGTTTTAACTTAGGGAATTCCACTAGAAGTGCTTACACTTGTAGTATGTATTACCAGAAAGGACTGATTGCACCATCGTGACAAGGAAGAGAGATCATACAAATATGATCTAAGAGGGGATTGTAAGGATATTTTAGCTTGCTGTCCACCATTTTAAAATACTGTATCCATTTTAGAATAATATGTATATGTGAAGTTTATGAGAAGTTAAGTTTCAATTTCTTAGAAATGGTTTGATTTCCCTGAAATGATGTATGAAGCCTTTTCCTGTTGTTAGTTTCTATATGAGTTATTAATATTCTATTTTTGCTTGTTTTAAACATCCTGTATGCCTGCATGTCTGTATCTTTACCATATATTAGTGAAAGGGTTGGACTTTTGTTGTGATGTCATTTTGGTTATATAAGTGGAAACAGAAATAAAATGACTACTGCAACTCCCTCCTCATCGGTTTACCTCTAAATAGGCTATCCCCACTTCAGTCCATCATGAACGCTGCTGCCAGGCTCATCCACCACACAAACCGCTCAGCGTCTGCTACACCCCTCTGCCAATCCCTCCATTGGCTGCCACTCAATCACTGAATTAAATTCAAGATACTAACTATAACTTACAAAGCCATCCACAACCTGGCCCCCAGCTACATCTCTAACCTAGTCACAAAATACCAACCTAATCGTTCTCTTCGCTCCTCCCAAGACCTCCTGCTCTCAAACTCCCTTGTCACCTCATCCCATGCTCGCCTTCAGGACTTCTCCAGAGCCTCCCCCATCCTCTGGAATGCTCTACCCCAATCCGTCCGATTTTCTCCTACTTTATCCATTTTCAGACGATCCCTGAAAACTCATCTCTTCAGAGAAGCCTATCTGGCCCCCACCTAACAACTGTACATTTATCTTCTCAATCAGCACATCACCCACAGTTATTACCTCTTGTATCTTTTGACCTTCCCTCTTAGATTGTAAGCTCTAAGGAGCAGGGCCCTCTGATTCCTACTGTATCAAAGTGTATTGTATTTGTACTGTCTACCCTCAAGTTGTAAAGCGCTACGTAAACTGTTGGCGCTATATAAATCCTGTATAATAATAATAATAATAATAATGACCAGATCATTCTGAGAGCTGCATGTCTTGTATGCGTGTCATAATTTCCATCGGAATGATCTCCAGATATGAATGGGTTTGAAGGAACACTCTAGGCAGGATATCATACGAGGGTTCACTTGCTTTTAGAACATACTTACACCCCATCAATGTCCAGGACATGCTATGACATGATCATGCGCTTCCTGTATTTCAATGACAACTCACAGTGCCCTACTCGAGACCATCCCAACCATGATAAATTATATAAAATACGCCCCTAATAAATTCAAGCAATTTGCAGATTTGTGTTGATGAATCCCTTGTCCACTTCACTGGCAAGCTGCAATTCAAACAATATATTCCCACTAAGAGGGCCAGGTACAGATTAAAACTCCATAAATTATGTGAAAGAGCCACAGGATATGTGCATGCCTTCCATGTGTAGGAGGGCAAAGACTCTCAGCTCCAGCTCCCTGAGTGCCCAACGTACATAGGAACCAACTGAAAAATTTTCTGGGACCTGGCATACCCCCTGTTCAGACAAAGGCTACCATCTTTAACTCGACAATTATCATACGAGTTTGCCCCTTTTCCGCCACTTGTACCATAAGAAACCTTGGCCTGCAGTACCACCAGAAAAAACAGGGCTTACCACAAAACTTAGAGACAACAAGGCTACAAAGGGGAATCCGTAAGTATGAGTAAGTGTTGGCTGTGACGTGGAGGGACAAGAGAGATGTCTACATCCTGTCCACCATCCACAATGACACCTTGGTGGCAGATTCCTGGAAGACGCAATCCTATTGTAAAGCCTGAATGCGTCCACGATTATAATCTGTTCATGGGGGGTTGGATTTAAATGACCAGATGCTACAGCCCTATTTACCAATTAGAAAGTCCCTATAATGGTATAAAAAAGCTGCAATTTACCTTTTTTATATGGCCATATATAATGCTTATGTCACCTATCAAATGTCGAGAGAGACTCAGCACCTTCCTCAAATTTATTAAAGATATTGGCACTGCCCTAAACTACCAGCAAGGATTCCCCCACCCACAGGAAGCATTCTTTCTAATTATGTGAGTTTACTTTATGAGCAACATTTTCCCGAAAACATTCCCTAAAAAAAGAAATCGGGAAGAAGATGCCAAAAGAAATGTTGTGTATGCAGCAGAGGAGGAGTTAGGAGAGACACCAGTTATCATTGTCCCCAATGTCCCTCTCAACCTGTCCTATGCATCGTAGAATGCTTCAGACGCTATAACTGTAGCGATATCCCAGAAGAGGCTGCTTAAAGATGTTCAGTCCGTTACTCTGACTCTCATCCCTAATAACAGCCTCAGCCCCCTCTGGCACACCTAGCAATAGTATAAGTACAATGATCAATGATAAAACACAGAAATTATCTTTACTGCAATATTTCTGTGGAAGGATAACAGACAGTAACAATATGTAATCAACTAGAGATCAATAAATGAGATTTAAGAGCAATATAGCTCTCAATCCTATATTCAAGCTGATTTCAGGGGATGCCAAACCTGAGAATGTCCTCAAGAGCAGAGGCACACTTTAATGGTAAATAAAGCACAATATGGCACTTCAAATTAGATTGGTTACCTTTACGCAGAGTGGCTCTATGAGTCCAGGCAGGAGGAGAGCAGAAGAATGACTCCCTTTGTGTCAGGCCTCTCTCTACTGTCCCCTGACACCACAGGCCAAATGTTACACACCTATTCAAGTCAGCACATAATGTCTTAACTTTATAGATAAACTGTCCCACACATTCAATGCATATGCAGAGCCCTGAATGTGTGTGCGGATCTGTATGACACTAGTTGCTTCAGTTCTTTTAAAGCAAAGATAAGCTTTGGTGTCTTCAGCTAGCCACTTTCGTTGGTGCACATAAACTCCTGTATAGCAGGGCCCAGAATCCATTGCAGCTGCTTCCTGCAGCTTAGTACAGTCTCTGGCTGCTGTAACTGTGCCTTTTTAATTGGCTTATTTCTTCCTGCCAATAGGGGCACAAGAGAGGCTACTAGATGCACAGCTCTGTGTGTGTCAGCTCATATTACAACAAACTCAGTCAGTGAACAGAGAAACAGAGAGGGGGTGAAAATCCCCCTTGCAGCTGCTGGAAGGTAGCTTTCCCTTACTCAAGCTGTAAAGCCTGTGTACATTGTTCTGGTCAGCTTGGCGGGGTTATGGGTTATAGAGTGAGACACCCGCTATACAACACATCCCTAAGAACCCCTAAGTCCCCCTTATTTTTAACAGACTGCCATTTCCCCGTTTCAAATACCCGTGCAGGTCATTTGTCTGCTACCATGTTTCTACCTTCCCTTGCCTGTTTACCGATGATGCCTCTGCCTGCCATTTTAACTGTTTCTAAACCATCTTTCTACCTTCCATGTTAGCTGACCCTGGCCTGTTTTTCCTGCTACTGTAATACACAGGGGTCTCACATATGTGAGGGGCTTCAGAAGAATGTACTGAGTAGAGAAACATTTTCTCTGGGTTTTGTAATTCCTAGAACAGGGTCTGGAGACCAGAGGCTTCAAAGAGATTTAGGTTTAAAAAGCCTCTACCCCTGTCCCCATTGAGCTTGATGCTCCTGCCTGCTGTATGAACCAATACTTTTGGCTGTGCTGACCTAATTTCTACCTGTAATGGCCCAGGACCATGTTCCTCCCTGCTGCCTGGACTGTTGCTGCTACTTTTGCTGCTGCTGAACACATCCCTGCCTGCTACCTGTACCAATGCTTTGGCTGTGCTGACAGTATCTCTACCTGTTGCCTGTACTGAATATGGAGAGTATTCCTGCCTGGATGATTCCTGAACATGTCCCTGCCTATTGCCTAGATGATGCTCTGCTTTGTGGACCACTGCACTACTAAAACCACAGGTAATCTTTTGTTTACCCTTTGTATTTTGAATGTATTTTGGGGTGCAGTTTGCTATGTACATGCTATGTGTTAGCAATATGAAGGATCTTCAAAAATTCAATAGGTTGTCAGGAAACTATAAGTGTAATTTATGTCCCTAGGACACCTGATGGTGCTCCTTGGATGTTGGGCCTCTCTATGAGGCTAGGCTGTGGAAAAAGTCTCACATATATGGTATTGCCGTACTCAGGATGAGTAACAGAATGTATTGCTATGGGGGCACCAGAGCCGAGCTGCAGCTTTCTGTGTCCATTCAGACACGGAGCTGTGGCCCAAACCCCACCCCTTCTCTCCTCATTGGCTGACTGACCATTATTGACAGCAGTGGAAGCCAATGGTGCCTCACTGCTGTCTCAGCCAATGAGGAGAGTAATCCTGGGCAGCTGAGAAACTCCTAAACCATCGCTGGATCTAGATGGGGCTCAGGTAAGTGTTAGGGGGGCTGAGAGGGGCTGCTGCACACAGAAGGCTTTTTATCTTATTGCATACAATGCATTAAGATAAAAAAAAACTTCTGCCTTTACAATCACTTTAAGAGATTGTATATAAAAAAACTAAGAAATGTTCCCAATTTTCTACTTACTTTTCCATACTCTAATATTTTTCTCAGTATAAGACAAATGTACTTGCTATGTATGTGTGTTCTTTTGTTTGTTTTTTTCTCTTGCAATTTGTGAAGTAAGAGTAACACGAGGTTGGGGAATGGCAACTTCCAACAATATACACTTGAAAGTGTTCTTTGAAATATGTCAGTTCTATGAACCTGTTCAAATGACCTTCTTCAATACACATTGCAACACTTCTTTGTTTTCTACTGTAGACAAAACCAGCAGCCACTTTAGCAGGCAGATGCCATGTAAGTGATTGTAAGAACTGTATAGCTTTTCAAGGTAATGGACATCTTTGATTAGTATCTTCTTGAGTTTCATGATTATATGTACTGCACCTGGAAAACATTATATTGCTGAACCCACACGTGTTCAGGGGAAAGTTTTTAGATAAAGACTGCATATACTGTATGCTTGTGTCCTAGCGGAGATAAATTGAATATATTATATGTGTGTGTGTATGTGTATATGTATATATATATATATATATATATATATATATATATATATATATATATATATATATATATATATATATATATATATGAGACATTTTACTGCATTCTAAAATGTCTGTGACCGCAAAGACACACAGAAAACACTTTACCGAATTGCATGGAACTCTTTTTGCTTTCATATAGCAAACAATTAAAACAAATTGTGAATAAATACCACCAAAAGAAAACTCTAATGTTGCGCACAAACTATCGGATTTTCCAACAACAAATGTTCTGTGGGAGCTTGCTGTCAGAAAGTGCGACCGTGTGTAGGCACAATTTTAGAGCAGGATCTCAAATTTTCCGACAACAAAATCTGTTGTCGGAAATTCCAAGCGTGTGTACACAATTCCGATGCACAAAATTCCATGCATGCTCTGAATCAAGTACAAGACGGAAGTGCTCCATCAGGTAAAATTAGCGTTCGTAATGGAGATAGCACATTCGTCACGCTGCAAATTTCGAAATCTTTCAATGCAGCGCATTCTCTTCTTCTTTAGAGTGCTAGAATAATGAAGTTGTTTTGCAGCTGATATTCACACAGAGTTCTGACAAACTGATTTCTTTCTTATTTCTTGTGATCTCATGAATACATTTTTTTCGCCAGATCTCCAGAATAATGTTTTTAATTTTTGTTTATAGTAATCTCCTTCATTTTATAAATCAAGATCTCTTGTTTTTTATTTTTTTTCTAGTGATCTGCATAATATTTTTTTCTTTTTGTGTGTCAAGTTACCACAACACCATTATTATCTTGTATTTTTTAACCTCAAGTAGATTGGTTGGTGTTGGTGTCCCTTGTTAATTTTACATTGTATTTTTGAAATGTACCTGCCTACTCACAAACAAACTGTTCTTTTTTTAATTATAACACATAGCCAATAATTTAAGAAAAAAAATATACATTTATTAGGGGTCATAACAAAATAAAGAGGAAGGCAACATTGGATAAACTGGTGAAATTAGCGAAGCCTTTGTACCCCAGGGCACACATCAACTATTTGACAGGCAAAATTGGGAGCCTGAGGAGTCCATTTAATAGGGTGCACAATCCGGTCCAGGACTCCGAGAGATCAGGAACAGCAGCAGATGACATATATGTCCCTAGACTGATGTCTTACAACAGCCTGCATCTTTTGCCAGACCAGACTGAACCCAGGCCATCACTCTCTTGTCTTCCTTACATGCTTGCTTCCATGCTTGCTTCCAGGCTGTGGCTCTGGTGTTGGAGTTGTGGCAGGAGGTGGAGGAGGTGGAGGAGGTGGAGGAGGAGGAGGATGGTCCAACTCACACAGGTGGGTTTTGCTTGTGATTTCGCCCCTCAACCCCTTATTTAGGGCCATATATATCAGTTCCTCACAAAAGAGGCAATGGCCCACCTCCATTTCCTGCATTTTGTTGGCAGCCATGCAGGCATAGGCCTCAAGAAGACTGGTGGGGGTTCTGAGGGCCATATAAGCCTACCGAATTAACCCAAGTGCAGACTCCTCCACGCTCCTCCCCTTCCTGGGCCTTTTTTGTTGAAGGTGGAGGAGAGGGACCTGGGATTCAGTCAGGCTACTGGGCCCCGCCACTTCCTGGCTGCCACTTTCTACAGCCTCCTCCTGGCTGAGGATTTCCTGTGTATGAAAAAGGGACATAGTTTTAGTTTACTGATCATCAATCACACACAATTTTGAGAAATATGTTGACAATGCTATACCTGACTCAAGCTGGGCTCCTCCACATCTTCTTCCTGGGTGGAAGGCCCAGGTTGGCCATTGGAAGCCTCATCTGGGGTGGAAGGAAGAGTGGAAGGAAGGGTTGAGAGTGATGGCCTGATTTCAGTCTGGTCTGACAGAAATCGTAGTCTGTCGTAGTACCACAGCCTGGGGACATAAATGTCATCTGCTACTGCTCCTGATCTCTGGGAATCCTGGACCTTCTTGCGCTCCCTATTATATGTGCTCCTCAGGCTACCAATTTTGCACTTCATATAGTTGATGTCTGCCATGGGAATCTGCGGCTTCACAAATTCCAGCAATTTATCCAGTGCTGCCTTCCTCTTTAGTCAATTTGTATAAAAAGGGTGTTTTGTCTGCCACATACAGGGCAGCTCTCTGTACAAATCAATGAATTGGGGGAGCAAATCATGATAGTTGAATCGATCCATTTTCTCTGCAAGACACAACACAAGACAAACCATAATGTCAGGCTAAACTCGCATAATCTTGTCCCAATATAGGCCTCAATCTCTAAGCAGTATAGGCCACTATATAATGCCCCAAGTTCAAACTATACCTTCGTTAGAACGTTCGGCGCTTCCGCTACTCCGTCCTCTGCTCACAGATCGTACGTACGACGCACGCGTGTTACGCTTTATATACACTATGCATGCGTAACACTCCACCCGCCCCTGACCTTCTTTATAGTATATTCCCTGCCCCTTGTTTTTCAGCGCAGTGGGAGAGCACATGGCGGAAAGACAACAGGTGCATGAAGACAGCAGCAACGACGAAAGCCCGGAGCCACGAACATCCCGATCCTGGAGGAGATTTAAGGCCTCTAATATGTCCTTTGTAGAGATGGTGGAGATGGTGGACATCTTGAAGAGGGACGACTACGATGGGAAGCATGGGCCTTACCCAAACCCAAATGTCAGAAAGGCCAAGATCATGACTAAAGTTGTGAAAAGTCTGCAGAAGAATTTTGGGGTACAGTGATCCAAGGATCAACTGAGGAAACGATGGTCAGACCTCAAATTGAGGGAGCAGGATCAGTACAGAAGAATTAAGGGAGTGCTGCAAAAATGTAAGTATTTTGTCATGTGTTCCTATTCTTCTTATTACGTTCGTGCTGCTCTATGTGCTTTTCTTTACTGTTGTACAGTTTAAAATGGCAAGTTTCAGGTTTGTGGGCACAGTAATCGTTCGTCGTAAACATTGTTCGTTCGCCCACTAATACAATGTTTTTGGCAGGTGCAGGTTAACTACATTTGTTCAGGCCTATTTTATATTAAAAGAAGTTTAATACATTGTTGTCTAGATGGGTTTGTAACTAGAATGAAATGCAAACTTGATTCAGTGTAAGGAGAGGACACTCAGCAGCTGTTTACACATCTGGATGTAGGGGCACTAGTGTGGGACACCAGAACAAACTTTTTATGGTGTCCAACGCAGGTGCTCCAGTGGATACTAGGAGTGTCTCCATGTCTGAAACTATACCCAAAAAGGTAAGTATTCAACTTGAAGACAGGGAAAAAAATCATGTCTTCAGGTTGGAACTCTGCCAAAACAGACAATTGTATGACACTTCCAAGCAATGTTTCATATTCCTATGTCTTGCCTCAAATATCTGTGTGCTAATATTTTATTCACATAGGGGAGAAAAGAATCGGGAGGTCAGAGGACACCAGGGACCCCCAACCTCCTAAAGAAGGGGAAATCACAAAACCACAACCTGAGGATGTGGAGGAAGGAGAGGTTTATAAAGTGGGTGAAATAGTGACTACAACAGGTGAGTGTCTGGGACCACAGCTTCAGGTAATAGATGTATGCCTGCATATTTATAATACATGGTGTGTTGTTTTCTTTTAGGTGATGTGGATGTTGTGGAAGAAGAATCTCATTTCACAAGTCTAAATGCACACGTCCTCATCGGGGAGATCATGGTGTGCAATCAGGATTTACAGAAGATCAAGGAAAACATCAATGATGTTGAAAAAAGACTCAACAACATCATTGATGTTTTCAGCAGAATATAAAACACACCAAGATTTTTGAATTTTTTTATTTTTATTAGAACCTTTCTAAAAAAAATGTTGAAAGCCAAATTTTGAAGATGCACACAGTGTGTCAACATGTGCTATCTGCCATCACGGGATATTAATGTACGCGTTTTGTGGGTGCAACCCCTTCCTCGCAACTCAAGTAGCTGAGAGGAAGGGGTTGCACCCCCGAAACACATCCATTGATCTCCCATGATGGGAGCTAGCACATGTTGACCTTAGGCATGGGATCAGGAGTGAAATCCCCATTTTGACTCCCAATTTGTGTGCATCTTCAAAATTTGGCTTTCACAGGGGTGACATCACCCCATCTGATGAAGGCAATATCAACACAATTTGGACATACTAATGTCTGATATTACCTTCAATTTATCAAAGTTGAACTTTGTAACTTCCTGAGTTGTGTATTGTTTAATGTATTGAAAAACATGCCTGTTTACCACAAAAAAGGATATTTCTACTGTCCCAAAAAAAATATAGAAAACGAGTTTTCTAGGCAATAGTTACAATCCATGACAGCTGATGTCAGTGGTGTCACCCCGCAAGTGGTAGGACGCTCTTTGTGTCCTGTTTTTGGGTTGTGGACCTATGCGGATCTGTTTGATGACAGCATTGGCTCAGGTGACCGATCCCTGCTGGCAAACCATTCTGCCCCATTTTCTCTTGATGTTGGATGCTATCTAATGTTGATTTAGGAGTAACATGGTGAGAACATCTTTCAAATGTACTAATTCATTTTGATTTTCATGTTCTATGTCTCATGATTATATGTGAACATTATACCATGCCTGTCCTCTAGATGTTTTGCTTAATATGTTTTTTCTTTGCAAAATGTTTAGATAACCATTTACCTCACTATCAGCCCCTGAAGAAGAGGTTCCAAACTTCATAGTCTCGAAACACGTCAGGCTTTTGTTGTGCAGCCATTGCTGAAACAATCTACGTGGGGTTATTTGTGTCATTACTGTCTACAGATATGTATATCTCCTTTGCTATAACCATTTGAATTGCTGGCATCCACTTGTTTTATTCAAATTTTTTGTCATGTTTTAACTTTTGATAATAAAATTATATACTTTTTGATACATTG
Organism: Aquarana catesbeiana; assembly: GCF_042186555.1. Classification (NCBI taxonomy): domain Eukaryota; kingdom Metazoa; phylum Chordata; class Amphibia; order Anura; family Ranidae; genus Aquarana; species Aquarana catesbeiana. Next base: position 461,766,816 of record NC_133324.1, on the reverse strand, counting down.
TTTGAAGACTTTTGCCTTATAAAGTCCCAATAGAGGAAAACAATTTTCTACTGTATGCTCTAGTTAAACTAAACTTCGGTCCTTCCTCTGGCCTCTGTAAATTGTTTTTACTACCAATTAAAAATTAATAGACAGGCTCTGATAGGTACTTGCCTTCCTTTACCCTCTGCACCTTTTAATTGTTGCTCCTTTCTCTCTCTTTCTACTTCTTCTTCTTCCTCAATCTTTGTTGTTTATGTGTTCATACAGTCTTGACAAAGCATGAAACGTCACAAGAATATTAGTCAGGCTGATATTTTTATCCTGTATGTGATACCTGAGGAATAAAGTGATTATATAATATAATTAAACTGAAGGAAATATTTGGGAGATATGGGACTTTAAAGGTGCATAATAACAACATATTGAAACAACAATGTATAAAAAAAATACAAATTTTATTAAATGAACAATGTCATAAAAGCAATACATACAATATAATCATAGCCATGGATGTGTGCAAAGTATCCTATTAATGACAATGATTTACTGTAGTCACGTTCATGTTTTTTACATGTTTTACTGTATGGCTTCTTCAGGAAAGAACGTGGTGGTTCGTTTGTGTACATATAAGAACCTATAATCTGACAACTATTAGTTGTGCAATAAAGACAGAGAGGAATACAGATAAATGCATCAAATATAAACATATTGTATCTTATTATATACTTATGGCTGCACTTAAACGAATGGCTAGAGACACACATCCATGGCTATGATTATATTGTATGTATTGCTTTTATTACATTTGTTAATTTAATAAAATTTGTATAGATTTTTTTATACATTGTTGTTTCAATATTTTGTTATTATTCACCTTTAAAGTCCCATATCTCCCAAAAATGTCCTCCTATCTATACGGGATGTTGGTGCCATAATTTATGTAGATGTTGATACTGGTTTCTGTCCACACACTCTACCATAATTAAACTGAACTTCAACCATAAAGTACCAAGACCTAGAGCAGTGACAAATCATCCAAGATGGCAGAGTGCTTAGTGTACAGACAATTTCCTGATATTGTTGCCAGTCTGTAAATTGAGTGCTCTCCATAAAAGCTTTATGTTGATTGCCTACTGGTAATGTCCTGTTAGTAGAAATGGCTAAAGCCTTTAAACCACCTAGCAGGTAAAGATGTAAAATATTTTGTAAAGTCAGGCACAAGATAAAGCTTGTGTATGGTAAAGGATTAAACCTTTTCTTGTCCAATTATACGGAAATTATCTGTTCTGTTTCCTGAATGCAATGTTGAATTTAGTTTTATTTTATTTAACCCTTTTTTTTGCATATATTTTGAATTGAAGCACTTTACAAACCATTAGTTAAACATGAAAAAAGTACTAAACTCTATTACAGGCTTTGGATACAGTAGAATATTACATTTAATATTGCAGTGTCTGCACATTTCTTTTTTTGAAGCAGATTTATTTCCCTGTAGTTTAGTTCAAGAAAAACTGGATAAGCCTTTATGCAATTATGAGAACAACGAGGAATGGAATAAGAAGTCTATTTGAATTATACAACAACAAGCTTTAAGTATTTATTGATATATGTTTTTTATTAATTTTTGAATTCCTAGTTTCTTGCTTTTCATATAATACTATTTAACAGCTCAGGCCATTATGGCCTGTAGTCAGCATATGAAAATAAACTGATAGTTGATACAATAATAACAACAACCAAAAGGAGTACATTAAATCAAACAATGCATAAAAAAATCTAAATGATTGTGCAAAATCAATCCACTATGTAATAAAATATTCAGAAGTCCATTAAACCATGCATCATGTAAATAAAAATCTTCCACAAGGTGCTAAATGTGATAACAAGTCTTCAATATGGTAAAGTGTGGTGTAAAATGTAACAAGTGGTGACATCAACCAACGTAATTGTGACAGACCTAGCCAGGAAAGAGACTTTTGGAGGGGACTGTATGCTAGCCTCTTGCCGATCGATCGGGGGCTCTTGCATTTGGGGAAATGGTGCTCTTTGTGAGCTGTATGCCTGGGGACCCTTGAGGTGGTATTACTGTGGATTCTGGTCCTGGTCCCCCAGGACAAACAGACTCTGGGGACCCTGGATTTGCCATATTGGAATAGTGGCTGATTCATAATGCTGGAACAGATACTGTTAGGAGATGCTGATGTAAATTCCAACACCTGTCTGTCTATTGTCTGCTAAAATGTGTATTGTAAATAAGTCTACTATGGGATCTAAGAGTCATTAGATCCCCATTGTTATTTGTGTTAATTAACTCTGCTATTGTGTGAAGAAGAGTCTATGTTGATTGTGATAATGTTGATTGGATTTTCTGAACTACAAGACGGCCAGTCTGGCCTAACGGTCATGTCTGAGTCATCTAGGCTGTCTAAAGGGATTAGTTAATTAGCTCATGTTAATTAGGTTAATTAGGTTACAGCTGTATTGTTAGAGTAATATGAGCAGGAGGTCTGCACCTCCAGTTTGTGTGTATAAAAGCCTGTATTTTGCAATAAAGGATAGTCCTGTTTGAACTTACATACAGCCTGCCTGGTGTTTGTTCTGAGCTATCACCACTGGACTAGAACGGCACAGAGCTGTAGTTCTAGTCCCGGAGCATCGGATGACCGAACCATCAGACGTTGCAATCTGATTCAATAGCTGCAGAGGAGTGTCGGGAGAGTGGAACCGAGTGAGCAAGGGGCTCGTTACAGTAATTACTAGAATCCAGAAAAAGATGCCCCTTTTTCAAGTGAACTAGTCATCCATATACATGTGAAACAATATAAACATAAAAGGACAGCGCTAATTCATCATATCATCAATCATTATATAATATATAATAAAAATTCAAAGAAAAGGAAAAAGTCCAGATATCCAAATAAGAGTGTTCAATAATGTGAAATAGGTAATCTTTAAGTGTCCGTGCTCCACCAACACACTTGTGAGAAGAAAAAAACTCATAAAATAGCAAAATAGCTAGATAGAAAATTCCATGGGATTCAATATTCATAGGATGGGCAAGATCAAAGAGAGATGAACCATAATATAATTGGCTTCAGCTTCTGGATCTTTCAATTCTTATGCGGATAAATGCTCACCATTCCATCAGCGTGCGCAATTTTAAAGTGTGACATGTTAGGTATCTATTTACTCAGTGTAACATCATATTTCATATTTTACAAAAAAAAAATATATATATTATTATTATTATTATTTTTTATTATTATTATTATTATTTATGTATTTATTTATTTATTTTCATTAAAGTTTTCCAAAAAATTCAGTTTAAAAAAGCATTGCGCAAATACTGTGTGACATAAAATATTGCAATATTAACCATTTTCTGGGGTCTCTGCAAAAAAAAAAAAATTGTAGGGTATCGCACACTGAAACCAACAAAGAGCAAGGGCAAGTGGTTGGCTTAAATACCCTCCGGGCTCCTCCCATAAATTCAGGTCACCGTGTTGGCCTTCTAATTTATGGTCGTGGCCCTACGACCGAGACAAATGTTGATCGCATCAACACATGACAAGACTCACAACATAAATAGACCTGAGGTATGGCGTTTGGTCGTCTGGTCAGTATGCCAAGAAAAGGGGGCAAAAATAAGCAGGTAGGGAAGTATCTTTATTGGGTCTAACCTTATTGAGCAAGCTTGAAGAAGGCTTGGGTCATCTCCACTTTGGAATGGGTTTGGAATGAGGGTTTGGAATGAGGGTTTGGAATGTATCTGGCGAAGCAGGTGGACTTCCATCTGCCTAGTTTCTTGATCACGTGGTCTGGTACTCTGTGCTGAGATTCGGCTGAGGCTGCACTGATTCGGAAGGAATGTCCTGAATACCGACTGGGGTCAAGGCCTATGTTGACCAGTAGGACGCTAACAGAATTGGCTGCCACTCAGTTGGTTGAGCGGAAAAGGCAGTAATGGGCTGGAGACTGACTGGCTGGGTAGGTGAGAGAGCAGCCGGTCAAGGATCGTTACTGGGCACCAGGCGTTGCCGGTCCGAAAGAAGTTGATGTCCACTCTGGGACCGGTTGCGCAGGAAGGACATGATGGGGAGCGATTTGGATCTACTATTATTAATGATGTCAGCAGTAGCCTGGTTGTCTGTGGTGAAGAGCACTCTTTGACCTATCCACATGTGGTCCCAGACCTGGGAAGCTGACAAAATTGGGATACAGCTCGAACAATGATGAAGTTAGAGCAAAACCAGGGATCAGGCAGATTTCTGGAGTCTGGCGAACCAGTGATGGCCAAAAATTGCAGCAAAGCCTGTGGAGGCTGTAGTACCTGTGACTACCTGTGACGACTGCGCTGACACTGACAGAATAAACATTGATATGCTGTTCCAGTTGGTGAGGAACTCGTCCCACATGGCTAAGTCCACTATTGCTACTGGGTCCAACCGGGGTCCTGTACTCTAGTGAGAGACCAAGAATTGTTGAGATGAACCCCTGAGGAATAATCCTTATAGCAAAATTGAGCATGCCTGCAGCTGTCTTTTTAATACACCCCTGCCAGCAGGTAAAGTCGTGGATGACCGACCTGATCCAGGCTAGTTTGTCAGAAGGTAGGCTAGCCTGCATGGTGTGCGTATCCAGGGCGATGCCTAAGAAGGTGATTGAATGTGCGGGGCCTTCCACTTTGTGTTCGGCTATAGGCACCTTGAGGTTGTTAAACACCACTCTCAGCTTGGCTAGATCTACTTGGGGTATGTCTGGCCATTTGATGAGCAGGAAATCATCGAGATAATGGATAACCATCTGACATTGGGCCTGATGTGACAAGATCCATGTAAGGGACTGGGCAAAATCATTGAACAGCCACGGCTGTTTTTGGACTCAAAAGTCAACTTGGTGGCAAAATAATAGAAGTCCCATTTCATGTCGTGCCACTGCTAGAGGGATGGCTCGATAGGCAGGAGTTTGAACGCATCTACGATATCCACTTAAGACAGTCAGTCACAGGTGCCCATCTTAATGATGGCCTGGATGGCCAGGTCAACTGATGCGTACTTGAGAGAAAATTCCTCAGAAGGAATCAGAATTCAGATTTGGGATATGTGAAAAATGAGGCGCAGACAAGTCATACACTAAGCGGAGTTTATTTGAGAACTTGACCTTGACAAGCCCAATAGGGATGACTCTCCAAATCTGAAAAGGCGACTGAGAAGGGGCTGATGATGAACCCCTTATCTAATTCAGTCTGTAGCAGGGACTCTATGGCCCGCGCGCCGGTACCTGCTGACTGCAGGTTCTTGCACTCGTGAGTGGAGTGGGGCAAGGTGATGAGGCCTATGTGGAATTCTTCCGTAAAACCGTGTAGCAGGAATATGACCAGTGAAGGGATGGGGTGTGGAGAGGTAAAACCCCAACCAAAGGACATCCACTCAGCTTAGTCAGGATTTGTTTGGCTGTTTCAGATGGCAGGTGGTCTTCTGTTGTGCCTTATGGCATGAAGTACAAACATGTAATAGCTGGCTGGAGGAGCACCCCCCTTGGTTGAAGTTGTTACATATGGCTGCACTCCCTACTGAAAAGACTGGCCGTCCCAACTTGTCTAGCTGCTGCTGTTGTGCAGGGGCTGGCGGGCCCTCCCCGAGGCCGGAGGTGGAAGGGAAATTGAAGGGGCGCCTTGTGGCTGCCTCAGAGCACCAATTTGCTGTGTGGGTGGAAGATTGGCAAAATGCACAGAGTGGGGAACGTAGCCTGGCAAAGTGGTAACAAAATAGTCAGTCTTCATCTGGAACTGGGCAAGTCTAACCACTGCTTTGGCCGAAAATGACCATTGGTAGTCATAGAAGACAAAACCTCCATACTTGAAAGTAAGGTCTGTCACTGCATGAAGGTATAAGCCCAGCTCCTCCCTCCTGCTGGGGGTGGCCGAACAAAGGGTGCCTCTGAACAACCCGAAGGCCAGGACGAACTCCAGTGAATGACAGTTTGCGACTGAGCCTGGGGTCTTTTGACTTGACAATCACTGAGATGTCCCCCCAGGCGTATGATTTGTTGTCAGCTAAGTCATGGGCTGAAACAAGCAAGGATGCCAGATTAACATCTTTGCCCTCCAATATAACCTTATTGACGCTGGCCAAGACAAGATGAGCGGGGAGGAAGGTAGGTGTAGAGCTTGGTGTACCTGCAGAAGGAGAAGCTGGCATCGGGGCCATGACCGGGTCAGGGAGGGCCGTGGGTGGGTGTACTTCCAAAAGCTTGACTCTGGTCTGGACATCTGAAACTGTTATGGCAAGGAGGAGACCAGAGAGTACAGCTGGAAAATGGCCCCAAAGATGGATTGCAGGGATGCCTGCTGGGTGCTGGGCCCAGCTGTAGCTGGAGGCAGGTAGAGGAGCCTGAAAAGCTCTGCCTTCCTGGCCGTGGCTGGGAAGGGAATGTCCCTGCTTCTCAGCTCAGCTATGAGTTTGGGGATGGTCCATCCCCTGAGGAACTGCACACTGCCACACTCTGAGCCCGCGAAGGGTGACAGAGGGGCGGGAGTGAAGTCCTCACTGCTGGCCTGCGACATGGCTCCGGCTATAAGACAAAAATGCGGGGGTGCACATGTTAAGAGGAGTCATAGCCTTAGAATAGAGAGCAAAGTGGTAAACAGAAATCTCAGAAAGAAGGAAAGGAGAAGTACAGGAAAAGGACAGTTATAGACAGGAGCTGACTGTGTTCTGTTGTGGCAGAACCATGTAGAGTGGAAATTTTAGAAAACTCAGAAGAGTGTGAGGTGTCCAAGGCAGGCCAGGAGGTGACTGTCCAGATAACCAATAGCTTGGGTGCCTGTTTGTGGTGAGCACAAACTTGTAGACCAGAGCCCCAGGGCATACTGGGGCAAGAAGCAGATGTCTGGTGCGACCTACATAGGAATGTTGTGGTCTGTAGTCTGTGATGTATGCTTGGCCTGCTAACGCTTGCACTGTCAGCAAGCTCAACGTTAAGCGACCTTGTCTGTGAGATGAAGGGCCACCCTTCAAAAACAGAGTGTCATGTAGAGACCTATGTGACAGTAACTAACGCCTGGAGAGCATGTCCAATGATGTATGTGAAGTTACGGTATAGTGAAAGAGTGCTGCAGGATAATGTGATAGAGGAACCCGTGAACTATGCACCTGACTTTTTTTTTTAACCTGGGATATAACGACCAACCTGATGCAGGATGGAACCTGAACTCGACTGACCTGAGGGAGAAATGACAGGCAGAAAATAATGAGTGGCACATAGCAAAGTGCCAGTGGAGATGAGTGGCTGATTAAGTGCCACTAAATGAAGTATGGCTGTGTGAGTGCCACTGAGTGTGTTTGTAGCGATTGCAAGGGGTTGTGATGTGAGCTTGCAGCGATTGCATGGAACTTGTGCTGTGACATGAGCACAAAGCAGTTGCAAGAAGTTTGTGCTGTGACGCATGTTCACCATGACAGCAAGGAGTTTCATGTGTGCTAGCAGCAACTGCAAGAAAACATGCTGTGATGTGTGCTTGCAGCGATTGCAAGGAGTTTATATTTGAGAAGCGTGCTTGCAGTGATAGCAAGGAGTCTCATGTTTGAGATGCGAGCTTGCAGCGACTGCAAGGAATCTGCTGTGACATGTGCTAGCAACAAGGCCTTTATGTTTTAGCCACCTGCTTGTGGCAATTGTACGGCACACATACTGTTACGTGAGCTTGCAGCTATTGCAAGGAGTTTATACTGAGATGCGTGTTTGCAGCGATTGCAATGAGTTATGCTGAAATGCATGTTTGCAAGAAAGGTAACCTACTGATAGGCAAAAATAAAGAGAAGGATAGCAGAATTGTATGTGTAGGAATCAACTGTGACCCTGACTGGTTGCAGCTGTGTCTCGGGAATGTAAGAAAAGCTTCCGACATGAATCGTTATGCCGCTGATGCGATTAGACCCAAACGGAGTGTGGTAGGTGTGTAATAAACCCAAGACAACTTGGTAGTAACGTCAGTGGCATAAAACCAATAAAATTGGTGCGAGACACACCGATGCGAACCATTGTGTCGCCAATGCGACTAGGTTCGAATTGGACTGTGATGCGTATCAATGTAAATGTGACCTGAATTGTTTAGTAGAAGTGACATGGATAAGGAATCGTAGGGTATGAGAAGAACCGCTACGAATCAGTGTGGGGGATACGAGCAATGCGAACCATTGTGCCGCCGATGCGACTAGGTTTTAATCGGACTGTGTTGCATGTAGCTGCCAACATAATATGAATCGTTTAGTAGAAATGGCATGAATAATAAACCGTAGGGTTTGATAAGAACTGATACGAATCGGTATGCGGGATACGACACGAAGAGAACCATTGTGCCGCTAAAGCGACTAGGTTAGAATCGGATTATGATGCATACAGCTACCAATGTCCTACGTGGAAGAAAAATATATTAAAAAAAAACATTCTTAATATATTTTTCCCAAATATATTGACATAAACTACAATTTTGTCCATTTTTAGTATATTTCAAAAATGTATTTCAATATATTTGTGAATATATTATTGAATATATTTTCTAAATACATGCTGAAATATATTTCAAAATATATTTAGGAATGCATTGAGAAATATGCTGCAAATATATTCAGAAATATATGTTAAATTTACTTCTGAATGCATTTAGCAATATATTTCTGCAGCCATGAATATATTACAAAGTGCATTTTGGAATGCATTGTGAAATATACTGTGAATATATTCTGGAATGTATGTTAAGTGCCAGTTCACACTGCTGTGACTTGTAATGTGACTTGAGAGTTCAAAGACGCATGACAAGTCACGCCCCATTAAAGGCAATGAAACCGTTCTAATCGGTGCAACTCAGAAAAAGGTTTCTACACTACTTTAGGGCGACTTCACCATGACTTGATTTTTGTTAATGACGTTGCAAGCAAGCTGCAATGAAGTTGCACAGGCTGCCGGCTGTCCAAGTCAAGAGACTTTGAAGCCGCGTAGATGTGAACCACAGTAAATGTATTTCTGAATGCAAAATTTAAAAAATACATTCCTTTTACATTCTGAAATGCATTTATATATTGTATATTATATATTGTAGGCCTATGAAACCAGCACACATTTCTGATAGTTTTCAAAATAAATTTCCAATGCATTTCAATTATAATCCAAATGTATACCCATTAAATTCCAAAATATTTTCTAGATGTGGAAAAAACAATAATAGTACAATACACACACTACTTTATTATCATGTAAATATCCAAAAAAAACTACAACACACAGAATAGAAAGTGGTGTTACCTGTGGTAAATTACAATAATGACATAAAAGTTTATTTGTGGTATTCTGCTGAGGTTCCTGATGTTTCCTTCAGGCGATATTTAAACTCCGCAATTTTTCTCTTAACAGCATCACTGATCACACCTTTTGAAGTCCCAGGAAACTTTGCCAAAGTAGCAGCTTTAAAAAGTAAATGAAAAATATTAAACTTATTAGATTTTACTTGTGAACCAAAAGCCACGTAAGACCCCTTTCGCACTGCAGCACTGCTAAAGTGACAGACGTTTTTGCTGTGTTTTTGCAGCACCTTTCAGACTCTAGTGAGGCACTTGGACTTTTTTCCTTTTAAAGAAAAAAAAAGTTTTGCGGCGCTTTTAAGATGCTTTGGAAGTGCTGTCCATTAATTTCAATAGGCAGGAGCATTTTAGGAGCAAATAGCGCTCCAAAGCTGCCCCAAAGATGCTGCTTGCAGGACTTTTTCTAATGTCCTGCAAGTGCACAGCCCGAGTGTGAAAGTACTCATTGCACTGAATGGGAAGCAGTTTTTAGGTGCTTTTTAGAGGCTATTTCTAGCGCTAAAATGCCTGAAAACTGCCTCAGTGTGAAAGGAGTCTAATGCCCTGTACACACGGTCCGACATTGTTCGGACATTCCGACAACAAAATCCATCGGATTTTTTCAGACGGATGTTGGCTCAAACTTGTCTTGCATAACACACTCACACACAAAGTTCTCGGAATTTCCAAACGTCAAGAACACGGTGATGTACACCACGTACGACGAGACTATAAAAGGGCAGTTCAATACAAAGCGCACCACCCTTTGGGCTCCTTTTGCTAATCTCGTGTTAGTACAAGTTTGGTGAGAGACGATTCACGCTTTTCAGCCTCGTGGTTTTCAGATCGTTTTTCTGGTGTTCAGTTTGTGCTTGTGGGTTTGTATCTGTTCTGCAGTGCGTGCAGTGAGTTCCCATTGGTTTCTTCAGTGTGTTCTTGTCCACTCGTTGCTGTTTTTCAGGTCGCTCTTCACAGGCCTTGCTGTTCTTTAGTGCGTTCTGTTACTTCGTTCTGACCAGCCGACTGTTTTCTAGCCATATTGGTAACCACCGCTCTAGGTAACTGGGTTCAAAATTCCCCGTCCTCCGCTAGGTGAATGATTGTGAGAGCTCCAGGTGCTAGCAGTTGCTATTCCAATAGTTTAGGTGCAGTGAAAAATCTGGACAGCTGCACTCCGGATTGGAATAATAAAAGTAAAATCTTCTTTATTGAAAAAATGACATGATTTAAAATCTGTACATTGCTCTGTTGGGATAATGCAGTATAACCGCTAACGCGTTTCACGCTTCCATTGAGCGCTTACTCATAGCTATGAGTAAGCGCTCAATGGAAGCATGAAACGCGTTAGCGGTTATACTGCATTATCCCAACAGAGCAATGTACGGATTTTAAATCATGTAATTTTTTCAATAAAGAAGATTTTACTTTTATTATTCCAATCCGGAGTGCAGCTGTCCAGATTTTTCATTGCACCTAAACTGTTTTCTAGCCATGTTACGTGTATGTACTCATCATAGATTTCGTGCTGTGCGGGGACTTGGTGTTGGAGTTCTTACTTTGACACAAGCCCAGTCCATGAACAGGGCGAGGAGAAGTTCATGGACCAAGAATTTGTTGCTCCAGTGTGACCAATTCTGTCACATGCCTTTGCTCCGTGAGATCCATGAGAATAATCCTGATAATTTTAGGAACCTTCTCCGGATGATGGACCCGTATTTCACTGACCCCTTATATCAGCAGACAGGATACCTGCATTAGGCAAGCCATCACTCCGGAGCAGAGGCTAGTCGCCACGTTGCGGTACTTGGCAACAGGGAGAAGCCTGCAGGACCTCAAGTTCTCGACAGGCATCTCCCCTCAGACTCTGGGGATCGTTATCCCAGAGACATGTTCTGCCATCATCCAGGTCCTGCAGAAGGACTATATTAAGGTAAGATTTTTATCCTTTAACATCACATTTTATTGTATTTAATGTTTACTAATGTATTGTATTTCTTTCCTTATTCCCTAATAACCATGATTGTAATATGCTGTGAATGTCACCTTTGTCCTCATGCATGCTGGAATTTTAAATTTTTTTTGTCCTTCATGGATATTTGCCTTCACTTACCTCCCCAGCATGCTCTCCTGGGCCCATATCCACCTCGTCTAGTCACTTAACAATGTATTTTGTCAGCTCCATAGTAGTGCTTTACCCTAAACACCCCCTAAAATGTGTATAAATGTTATTTGTGCTTTAAATTCAGGCAGAGTGCCAGAGGCTTTTTTTTGGGGTCCCAAAATCATTTGGAACCCTCCCTCCCCCTCAACTGCTAACTCAGCTGATAACAATCCTCTGCTGACTTTGCCAAACCCATACACACTGTACCTACCTTTTTTGTGGTCAGATTTATGGATGAATTCCCCAAAGCATGTAGTGCAAGGGCCTGCCTGAATACTTTCAAATGGTAATGTTTAAAGTTTTTGTATCCTATTATCTTGATAGGTAATTGCAGAATGTAAAAATGTGCTAAAATTTGTACAGTGTGTATTTATATCTTTGTATTATGACACTTCTTACCTGTCCAGTGGGCTGCCAATAGTGTAAAGTAAGGAGGGGCTGGCAAAAGTAACACACATTATGTATGCATTCAAATCTCAATGACGTGGAGAGGGTTACCTGTCCAAAACATCTCCCCCTAAAATTTTTTCAATGGGTCATCGGAGGGGGTGAGGAATCTGATAGGTGGACCTTATACTTTTGTCTTTAAAAACTCCCTAAAATAAATGTTATACTAATGTTGGCCAAGAATGTTTGTGTCTAATCTGCTTGTAATGTTTTTGTGCAAAATTACTAATTTTTTTTTTCTTGTTTGACTCCACAGTTTCCTTCTACTCCACAGGAATGGCAGACTGTGGCCTCCCACTTTGCCCAGCGGTGGGACTTTGCCAACTGCGGAGGGGCAATTGATGGGAAACATGTCCACATCATTCCACCCCCCAACTCGGCTCATACTATTACAATTACAAGGGGTTCAATAGTATTGTGATGTTGGTGGGGGTTTCAGCTACTTACAAGTTCCTGTATGTGGACGTGGGGAAGAATGGCTGGATGTCGGATGGTGGAGTCATCGCCCAGACCGAGTTCTACAGGCGTCTACAGAATTTCAGCTTGGGCTTGCCACCTCCAGAAGACAATGCGGAAGGACTCCCATTCGTCTTTGTTGCGGATGAAGCGTTTGCGCTGGGGGACCATCTTATCTGGCCATTCCCTATGAGGACCCTCACCCTGGATCAGAGGGTTTTTAATTACTGGCTGGCCAGAGCCAGAAGAGTGGTGGAGAACACGTTTGGAATAATGGCCAGCCAGTTCCACTTATTTCTTACACCCATACACATGGCGGAATATAAACTCAATCACATCATCCTGGCTTGCTGTATTCTCCACAATTTTTTAAGAAGAAATTCTCTAAACTATGCTGCCTCAGTTGGGCCTGAGGCCAGAATTCCTAATGAACAAATGCTGACGGCGCTTGAAACTGCCCGTCCTGGCTTGCCCCCCCAGAGAGTGCCCTTGAGGTTCGTCTAAGATACATGGAAAACTTTGCAGGTAGGGGGGCGATCAATATGCCATACAAGGTCTGAGACATTTTTTAATAAAAGATATCTTTCAAACGTAAGAAATATTTTATTTCCTGCTTGCCTTTCTTTTAGCTGTCTCCTCAGTTTTCTTTTAATGGTATTATTTAGTTGGCCTTTTGATTCAACAGTGCAAACTAAATTTATTTCAGACATGAGGTGACAATCTCTTATTCGGTTAATATTATAAAAGTATTTTGTGGGTCTGCTACACACACCTTGTTTTTGTTGTTAATGTATGTAATGCATTACTGACAAAAATCTTCATCATTTTCAGCACCATGACCGAAATTTGGGGAGTCCTGAAAATGGCGTGATTGTGTAAAATTATAAAGCACTGTGGGTGTTATTTACTAAAGGAAAATACACTTTGCACTAAAAGTGCTCTTGAAACTGCACTGAAACTGCACTTGTAATGCAAAGTGGATTTGCCTTTAGTAAATAGCAACCATTGCCAGGGAAAAAAACAACTTTACTCCAAAAACTGCTTTTGAGCATTGAAAGAAGCCACTCATTGGTCATTATCCAAATTTTTACTTAAAACACAATCACATATGCGTTTATAAAAGGTATTTTTAACAAACCATGTTTGTTCTCTAAAATTTTTGGAGTTCACATTTCTACAAAATAGCCTTTAATAGGTAAAACAGGCATGTTTAAAACCTAATGTCAACATGTGCTAGCTGCCATCATGGGGGTCAAAGGATGTGTTTTGGGGGTGAAACCCCTTCCTCTCAGCTACTTTATAATCGAGGAAAGGGTTGCACACACAAAACGCGTACATTGATCTCCCGTGATGGCAGATAGCACATGTTGACACTCTGTGTGCATCTTTAAAATTTGGCTTTTCTAATATGTCAAAAATTAGTCATAAAAAAAATAAACCTGCAATAAGTTAGGGATTTCTGGGTGTTTTATATTCTCCCTAAAACATCAATGATGTTCTTCATTTTGTTTTGAACATCATTGATGTTTTTATTTAGGGTTTCTAAATCCCTATTACACCCCATGATAAGGATCTGGGCACTTTCACTTGTGAAATGACATTCCTCTTCCACAACATCACGATCACCTAAAACAAACAAACAAAAAAACACACCATGTTTCATAAATATGCAGGCATCCATCTCTTACCTGAGGCTGTGGTCGCAGACTCTCACCGGTTGTGGTGACAATTTCTATAACGTCTCCCTCCTCCTCCTCTGGTTGGGTTTGGGGGATTTCCCCTTCTTCCTGAGGTGGGGAGTCCCTGGTCTCATCTGATGAGTGGTGTCCTCTGTGTCTTTTCTCTCCTATGTGAAAAAAATAGGTATACTTAGCACAGATATTTGAGGCCAGGAAGAGGAATATGAAACATTGCTTGGAAGTGGGGTACAACTGTCTCTTTTGGCAGAGTTCCAAGATGAAGAAATAATTTTTAAATAATTTTGTCCTTTGTCAAGCTTGAATACTTACCTGTTTTGTACAAGCTTCACAGATGGAGACACCCCTACAGTATACACTGGAGCATCTGTGTGGGCCCCCAAATAAAAAGGGTGTTCTGGTGTCCCACACTAGTGCTCCTGTGTCCAGATTAGGGATGAGCTTTGAGTTCAAGTCGAACTCATGTTCGACTCGAACATAGGCTGTTCAAACAGCGAACAATTTGGGGTGTTCGCTGCAAATTCGAAAGCCGCGGAACACCCTTTAAAAGTCTATGGGAGAAATCAAAAGTGCTAATTTTAAAGGCTTATATGCATGGTATTGTCATAAAAAGTGTTTGGGGATCTGGGTCCTGCCCCAGGGGACATGTATCAATGCAAAAAAAAGTTTCAAAAATGGCAGTTTTTTCGGGAGCAGTGATTTTAATAATGCTTAAAGTCAAGTTCGCACCAGAACTTGTGAACAGACCAAAACTTTGCATGAACCTTAAAACCCCATTGAAGTCTATGGGACTCGAACGTTAGAAATCAAAAGTGCTCATTTTAAAGGCTAATTTGCATGATATTGTCCTAAAAAGGGTTTGGGGACCCGGGTCCTGCCCCAGGGCACATGTATCAATGCAAAAAAAAGTTTTAAAAATGGCCGTTTTTTCGGGAGCAGTGATTTTAATAATGCTTAAAGTCAAACAATAAAAGTGTAATATTCCTTTAAATTTCGTACCTGGGGGGTGTCTATAGTATGCCTGTAAAAGGGCGCATGTTTCCCGTGTTTAGAACAGTCTGACAGCAAAATGACATTTCAAAGGAAAAAAAGTCATTTAAAACTATTCGCGGCTATTAATGAATTGTTGGTCCGACAATACACATAAAAGTTCATTGATAAAAACTGCATGGGATTTCCCCACAGGGGAACCCTGAACCAAAATTAAAAAAAAAAAATGACGTGGGGTCCCTTCAGGTCTAGTATGGATTTTAAGGGGAACCCCGCGCCAAAATTTTTTAAAAAATTGGCGTGGGGTCCCCCCAAAAATCCATACCAGACCCTTATCCGAGCACGCAACCTGGCAGGCCGCAGGAAAAGAGGGGGGACGAGAGAGCGTCCCCCCTCCTGAACCATAGTGGGTGGCCCCGCCCTCCGCTATTTAAGAACAGTCAGAAGAGGAGAAGCGTCACACAGCGGGAGCCTCCCTCCATGCCATCATGGATGTGGAGAGGCCCAAAAAGAAGATGAAGACAAGAAGATGAAGAGAAAAAGATGAAGAGAGAAGCGTCACACAGCGGGAGCCTTCCATCCAATCATGGATGCGGAGCGGCCCGAAAAGAAGATGAAGATAAGAAGATGAAGAGAAGAAGATGCCACGGAGGGAGATGCCGGACGAGAACACCGGAGAAAGAAGCAGAGGATTGGAGGAAGAAGAAGATGGAGGAAGAAACTGAAGGAAGATATAAGAAAGAAGAAAGAGGATAGAAGATAGAAAAAAAGAAGACTTTAAATAAAGGAATTGTCAAAAACTGTCTCTTGACAAGGGGCTTCTAGATTCTGATAAGCCCCCCACCTGCAGACCCCCACAACCACCGGCCAAGGGTTGTGGGGATGAGGCCCTTGTCCTCATCAACATGGGGACAAGGTGCTTTGGTGGGTTCCCCAAAGCACCCTCCCAATGTTGAGGGCATGTGGCCTGGTACGGTTCAGGAGGGGGGGCGCTCTCTCGTCCCCCCTTTTCCTGCGGCCTGCCAGGTTGCATGCTCAGATAAGGGTCTGGTATGGATTTTTGGGGGGACCCCACGCCAATTTTTTTTTTTATTTTGGCGCGGGGTTCCCTTTAAAATCCATACCAGACCTGAAGGGTCTGGTATGAATTTTGAGGGGGATCCCTACATCATTTTTTTTATTTTGGCACGGGGTTCCCCTTAATATTCATACCAGACCTGAAGGGCCTGATATGGAATTTGGGGGACCCCCACGCCAGTTTTTTTTAAATTTTGTTTCGGGGTTCCCCTGTGGAGAATTCCCATGCCGTTTTTATCAATGAACTTTTATGTGTATTGTCGGACCGACAATTCATTAATAGCCGCGAGTAGTTTTAAATGACTTTTTTTCCTTTGAAATGTCATTTTGCTGTAAGACTGTTCTAAACATGGGAAACATGCGCCCGTTAACAGGCATACTATAGACACCCCCCAGGTATGAAATTTAAAGGAATATTACACTTTTCATCACTGCTCCCAAAAAAACAGCCATTTTTAAAACTTTTTTTGCATTGATACATGTGCCCTGGGGCAGGACCCGGGTCCCCAAACCATTTTTAGGACAATACCATTCAAATTAGCCTTTAAAATGAGCACTTTTGATTTCTAACATTCAAGTCCCATGTATATAAATTTTTTTTTTTAATTAATTTTTTTTTTTTTTTTTTTTTCAGTTCATTCTGAGATTTATTCTGAGCGCTGCACTTACTATACACATAGATAGAGATATATAGATATCTATCACACACGCTTACTGATCAGCCATAATATTATGATCACTGACAGGTAAAGGGAATATCTTGTTGCAATGGCATCTGAAAATTGGTGGGATATATTAGGCAGCAAGTTCACATGTTGTCCATGACAGCGGCGACAAGACAGCGGCAGCAGACCGGGCCCCCGCTGGCAAAAGAGCTGGAAGAAGATAGCGGAGGGGCCCGGGAGAAGAAGCAACGAGACAGCGGCGACAAGACAGTGGCAGCAGACTGAGCCCCTTGCTGGCAAAAGAGCTGGAAGAAGATAGTGGAGGGGCCCTGGAGAAGAGGCGGAACACCGGGAGAAGAGGCCGAACACCAGGAGAAGACGGAAGGAGACCCCCCCGAAGTCGGAAGAAGACCCCGGAGCTGCCTAATAAATTACTCTTAAAATCTGTGTACTGTGTTTTTTTTTATTGACACTTTTTTTCCCTAGGTGAATGGGTAGGGGTACCATGTATCCCATACTCATTCACATAGGGTGGGGGGCCGGGATCTGGGGGCCCCCTTATTAAAGGGGGCTCCCAGATTCCGATAAGCCCCCCGCCCGCAGACCCCGACAACCAATGGCCAGGGTTGTCGGGAAGAGGCCCTTGTCCTCATCAACATGGAAGTGATGAACTCCCTGATGTCAAAAAGCTCACCATCTGCATTCCTAATAGATGTTAGCCCCCTATTGCTGACCCTCACTGTCCTGCAGCACACACACTTTCTGCAGCAGTAGAAACCATGAAAGTCAATTTTTATTGATTGTTGGCTAGGGGGTCTAGTATTTTCTTAACGACCCGGTCACCAAAGTTGGGGGCCCTTCTATAAATAAATTTCAGTTGTTGAGGTATTAATTCACTAAGATGTCTATCCCTACAGAGAATGTGCCAGTGTTTTCTAAAGATCGTTTTGACTTCTTTATACTGAGAGTGGAAGTTCGAAATGAACCCCCATTGGTGCTGATCATTCGGGACTTGGTTATTCTGTTTGTTTAGACACTTATCTCTAGGGATGTTGGCTACTTCCTGGATAATTTGATTCAGAGTGTCATCTTTATAACCTTTTTGTTTGAATTTTTCTTTGAGAATATTAGCTTGAACATGGTAGTCCTCTATTTTGGAGCAATTTCTACGTATTCGCAACATTTGCCCTTTAGGGATATTTCTTATCCATGCAGGATGATGACCACTCCTGATGGACAAGTAACTGTTGCGATCAGTAGATTTGAAATATACTTTGGTATTCAATACATTTAAGTTTTTTTTAATAGTGACATCCAGAAAATTAACCGTTTCATTACTGATCTGTTAATCCGGTTTGATGTTGTTGGCATTGAGATTCAAGTCCTCCAGAAAGTTCACCACAGATTCCCTTGAGCCCTCCCAAATGAAAAGTGAAGATTATATGAGATTATCATATGGAGATTATATGAGGCTGGAGTTCGGATGCTTGCTCTAAAACCCTATCCATGTGGTTTAAATGCGCTTTAGCCTAACATGAAAATGTAGGCATTGGAACTCGGTGAGAGCGTTTCTTTAGGGGAATAGAATGACAGACACATTGGTGTGGTGAATGGATTAAGAGATCTTCACATTGACTATAGATCCTCTTCAATATTTTATGGACTTTATTTTTTATATTTTGAAAAAAATTTTTTTTTTTTTTATGTAGCTTCACTAGCTACATCATATCACTTCACTTATCACAGGGTGTTTAGTGCTATTTGTCAATTTAGTGCTATAGCATTTATTATATTTTGGAAAGTATATGTCAGTTATATTCTCATTTGTAAATTGTGAGTCACATGTCACTAGGGGATTTAATACTCCTTGTGCACAAACATTTAGCACCGCTATTTTGACTTTGTGTCATTATCCCAGATTGACCAATAGTTAAAATTCAGCTTTTATATTTGACTCTTTTAAGTGGCAGTTTCCACATACTCTGTATCTATCCAGAGGCGCAGTGGCGGTATTTTGAGTAGTGGCGCCTTTTTCTCAATTATACCCACAGGATTACAAAAAATTAATGTGCTATGTGACAATCAAAATATGAGTGAAAGATGTCCAATAATATGAAGGAAAACATTTTTTTAAAGATACGTTATAGTCCTTAATGTTTGGACGGGTGAACCAAACACTGAATTGTAGATATCCAAAACGTGGTTCAAAATAACTGACACTTGAACCGGATAACAATGTGACAAAAGAACACATGCCCAAACTTGATGATAAGTTATCCACCACCAGAGGGTCAAAAGGCTTACGGGAGCAATTGAACCCAAATGAGTGTACACCCAATGGGTCAATCAGGCTTGTAGGACCACACACCTAGGAAACTGTCACAGAGGGCACAACTTCCAACCAGAAGACCAGCTCCAACAATGGACCTCAATGGGATAGGTAATAGACAGAGAGCCACATAGATAGTTGCTCCAATAGGACAAATTTGTGGAAAGGAAGAAGAAATAGGCACATAGTTTAATTCCATTTAAATCAGAAGTACTTTATTCAATAAAAAAGGAGATAATACATTCACATTTTAGTAGATAAAAAAGCGCTTTGGAATAAAACAGTGACTTCAGCAGAGCGTCCCAACGTGTTTCGTCTTAAAAGACATCATCTGTGGTGTTCTTCTGCTGTAGGCACTGTACTTTTTTTAATAAAAAGGTACCTGGGTAATGAGCCACAGCCTCATGGTGTCAAGTGTGTGGATTAGCATCCACTTCCTGGAACAGACAAAATGGTGCCACGGCTTGCACTCCAAGCCTCATTCTGAAAGAGCAGGTACTGGAAGTGACATCACTTCTGGGAACAGACAGGATGTCATCACCACATGTGTTCCAAGCCCCCTTTTAGAGAGGCCATAATACAAAACAATATCACCTCCAGGAACAAGCAAACCAGCGCTGCCAGATGCTCTTCAAGCCTCACTGCGAAGAGGTTGGGAGCAGAAACAGCGTCACTAAATAAAAAGAAACCATATGTTAAACAAAGAACATAAGCCACAAACCAGAAATGACCTCACTAAAAAGATCAAAACCGAATGCAAGCCTCACTTATAAAAACCTGAGATGACATTGGCACAAAATGACACCAATGACAAACAGGATAATATAAACAAAGATGGTAAATAAAATGAAGGGATAATCTGACTAAACCCAAAAAAAATAAAAATATTAAAAATAAAAACTGCTCCGTCTAACGACAAACCTTAGAAAGGGGATCAGTGGAATATATATTAAATAGAGTGACACCATGAGGCGGGACCCATGACACGGGATCACCCAACAATACAACATTCCTTATAAAATAATATACTCTAAAATTACATCGTAATCAAAACAAACACGTTATAAAATGTATTTTAGATTTTAGAGAGAACTGAACATCCATTACACTGAGAATTCAAAATAAAATAAAAATAATAAAGAACATCATAAATATGTAAAAAATACTGCGCTATAAACCAAAAAAAAAATAAATAATCATTTTTGTTTCCTAGGGAAAGAGTGTTGTGAAGGGAAAAAAACTAATGAAAGTAAAAAACTTAAAGCAGCTGCTAGAGGTGTGATACACACATAAATAGATGGAAGGGTTTGTAGGAGCACTAAAAATGCTATACTAAATTGTACCAGTGATAATTAACAACAGTGCTTCAATATAAACTGTATTGATTACAATATTGCTTTAAAGTTCATTAATTGTGATGAGTTATGAAAAAAGAAAGAAAGAAAAACGTCCTTGGGAAAAAACACACTTTTTTAAATTCTAATGCACTAAAACACACTATATTGCCCAAATGTTTGATGAAATAAAAAAGATGATCTTAGGCTGAGTACATGGATACCAAACATGACATGCTTTAAAATTGCGCACAAACGTGCAGTGGCGACAAACTAAATACATTTTAAAAGCCTTTAAAAGCCTTTACAGGTTACCACTTTAGATTTACAGAGGAGGTCTACTGCTAAAATTACTGCCCTCAATCTGACCGTCGCGGTGATACCTCACATGCATGGCGCAATTGCTGTTTACATTTGACGCCAGACCGACGCTTGCGTTCGCCTTAGCGCGAGAGCAGGGGGGACAGGGGTGTTTTTTTTTCTTTATTATTTTTTTGCTTTTTTATCTTATTTTTAAACTGTTCCTTTCATTTTTTTTTAATCATTTTATTGCTATCTCAGGGAATGTAAATATCCCCTATGATAGCAATAGGTAGTGACAGGTACTCTTTTTTGAAAAAATTGGGGTCTATTAGAACCTAGATCTCTCCTCTGCCATCAAAGCATCTAATCACACCAAGATTGGTGTGATAAAATGCTTTCCCAATTTCCCAATGGCACTGTTTACATCCGGCGAAATCTAAGTCATGAAATGCTCGTAGCTTCCGGTTTCTTAGGCCATAGAGATGACTGGAGCCATTCTGGTCTCTGATCAGCTCTATGGTCAGCTGGCCGAATCACCGGCTGCATTCTCAGGTTCCCTGTTGGGACAGGAGAGCCAGAAAAAAACATGGAAGACGGTGGGGGGCATTCCCTCCCATTGCTTGTAAAAGCAGTCTAGAGGCTAATTAGCCGCTAGGATTGCTTTTACATGAAAGCTGACCGCTGGCTGAAAAGAATGATACCAAGATGATACCTAAACCTGCAGGCATCATTCTGGTATAACCACTCAAAGTATATTAATTGGTGGGTATGCCCACCATTAGAATACCTCCCTTCATCCACCCACTTTTAATGATGGGCATACATGTACCGTTTATATATGGCGAAGCATGGGGGCATCCTCCCGCAAAAGGCAGGAGCAAATCGCTCCTCCACCCACTGCTGCCCCCACGCTTCGGCATATATGCTGAAGTATGTAACTGTGGTGGTGAAATCACCTCCGACAGTGCTGGAGTCACAGCTTTATGTATTGTGGGAGCAAACACTGTTGCTGTCAAGATAAATAAATCCGCTCTGCAGCTGAATGGCGTACCTGCTAAGCAAATGATTGTTAACAATAAAACAAAGTAACATTACAGTATAGCAGTTATGCCCCATACACACGGTCGGACTTTGTTCGGACATTCCGACAACAAAATCCTAGGATTTTTTCCGATGGATGTTGGCTCAGACTTGTTTTGCGTACACACGGTCGCACAAAGTTGTCGGAATTTCTGATCGCCAAGAACGCGGTGACGTCAACCACGTACGACGAGACTAGAAAAGGCCAGTTCAGAACCAAGCGCGGCACCCTTTGGGCTCCTTTTGCTAATCTCGTGTTAGTAAAAGTTTGGTGAGAGACGATTCGCGCTTTTTCAGACTAGTGGCTTTCAGATCGTTTTCTGCGGTTCAGTTTGTGCTTGTGGGTTTGTATCTGCTCTTCAGTGCGTGCAAGCAAGTTCCACGTGACTTTAATTAGTCATTGTGTTCTTGTTCGTTCGTTACTGTTTTTCAGGTCGCTCTTCACAGGCCTTGCTGTTCTTCAGTGCATTCTGTTACCTTGTTCTGAGCAGCCAACCGTTTTCTAGCCATGTTTCATGTACGTACTCCTCATAGAGTTCGTGCTGTGCGGGGGCTTGGTGTTGGGGTCCAGACCTTGACAAAAGTCCAGTCCATGAACAGGGTGGGGAGGAGTTCATGGACCAAGAATTGGTTGCTTCAGCGTGACCAGTTCTCTCATATGCCTTTGCTCCGTGAGATCTGTGAGAATAATCCTGATGATTTCAGGAACTTTCTCAGGATGACGGACCCCGTATTTCACCGTCTGCTGGCTTCACGGACCCCCTATATCAGCAGGCAGGATACCTGCATGAGGCAAGTCATCACTCCGGAGCAGAGGCTGGTCGCTACCCTGCGGTACTTGGCGACGGGGAGAAGCCTGCAGGACCTCAAGTTCTCGACAGGCATCTCCCCCCAGGCTCTGGGGATCATGATCCCAGAGACCTGTTCTGCCATCATCCAGGTCCTGCAGAAGGAGTATATGAACGTAAGATTTTTATCCTTTAATATCATATTTTATTGTATGTAATGTTTGCTAAGATATTGTATTTCTTTCCTCATTCCCTAATTACCATGACTGGAATATGCTGTGAATGTCCCCTTTGTCCTCATTCATGCTTGATTTTTATGTAATTATTTTTTTACTCCTTCATACATATCTGCCTTCACTTACCTCCCCAACATGCTCTCCTGCCCCTATATTCACCTCATGTAGTCACTTAACAATGTATTTTATCAGCTCCATAGTAGTGCTTTACCCCAAACACCCCCTAAAATGTTTAGAAATTTGATTTGTGCTTTCAATTCAGACAGAGTGCCAGAGGTTTTTTTTTGTGGTGTCCCCAAATCATTTTTCTAAACCCTCCGTCCCCCCAACTGCTAAGTCAGCTGATCCCAATTCTCTATCTATCCTCAATTATCTATCTGCTGACTTTGCCAAACCCATACACACTACACCCATCTCTTTTGTGGTCAGATTTATGGAGGAATTCCCCAAAGCATGTAGTGCAAGGGCCTGCCTGTATGCTTTCCAGTGGTAGTGTTTAAAGTTTTTGTATTCTATTATTATCTTGATAGGTAATATCATAATGTCCAAATGTCCTCAAATGTGTACAGTGTGTATTTATATCTTTGTATTATGACACTTCTTACCTGTCCAGTGGGCTGCCAATAGTGTAACTAAGGAGGGGCTGTTCCAAGTAATACCCATTATTTAGGCATTCATCTCTCAATGAAGTGAAGAGGGTTACCTGTCCAAGATTCCACCCCCCTCTATAATGTTAGAAATGGCCCATGAGAGGGGGGGAGGGGGAATATGATAGGTGTACCTTATACTTTGGTGTTAATTTCCCCTTAATAAATGCTATCTGGAGGTTGGCCAAGAATGTTTGTGCCTAATCTGCTTGCCATGTTTATGTGCAAAAAATAGTAATTTATTTTTGTTTTCCTCAACAGTTTCCTTCCACGCCACAGGAATGGCAGACTGTGGCCTCCCACTTTGCCCAGCGGTGGGACTTTCCTAACTGCGGAGGGGCAATTGATGGGAAACACATCCACATCGTTCCACCACCCAACTCGGGGTCGTACTATTTCAACTATAAGGGGTTCAATAGTATTGTGATGTTGGCGGTGGTGTCGGCTAATTACGACTTCTTGTATGTGGACGTGGGGAAGAATGGCCGGATGTCCGATGGCGGAGTCATCGCCCAGACGGAGTTCTACAGGTATCTCCAGAATGACAGCTTGGACTTGCCACCTCCAGAGGACAATGTGAAAGGACTCCTATTCATCTTTGTTGCGGATGAAGCATTTGCGCTGGGGGACCATCTTATGCGGCCATTCCCGATGAGGACCCTCACAGAGGGTTTTTAATTACCGGCTGGCCAGAGCCAGAAGAGTGGTGGAGAACACATTTGGAATCATGGCCAGCCGGTTCTGCCTATTTCTGACACCCATCCATATGGCGGAGTATAAACTTAATCATCTAATCCTGGCGTGCTGTGTTTTCCATAACTTTTTACGCAAACATTCTGCCAACTATGCTGGCTCAGTTGGGCCTGAGGCTGGAATTCTACATGATACAACCCTGACGGCGCTTGAAAGTGGCCGTCCTGGCTTGCCCTCCCTGAGTGCCCGTGATGTCCGGTTAAGATACCTTGAGTTCTTTGTGGGTAGGGGGGCCATCAATATGCCAGACAATTTGTGAAGCATTTATCAAGTAAAAAAAAATAATAATCTTTGGTGACATTTACTGCTTGTGTTTGTTTTAGCTGACCCTGACAGCAATGTGTGGAGTCCTGAAAATGGCGTGATTGTGTAACTTTATACAAAGCACTGTTGGCTGTTATTTACTAAAGGCGTATACAATTTTTATACTACAAGTGCACTTGAAACTGCACTGAAACTGCACTTGTAGTGCAAAGAGGATTTGCCCTTAGGAAATAACCACCATTTTCTCAGAAAACAGCAATTACATCACCACAAAAGTGTTGTAGCGTTGAGACAATAATCCACACATTCTTGATTAACAAACTTTTTAATACCTGCACAATCACATGTGCATTTACCAAAGGTTTTTCAAACAAACCAACATGTTTGTTGTATAACAATTTTTGGGGTGGCATTATCAAAAATAGAAATGTCCATTTACGATAAAACAGGCCTGTGTAAAACCAACAAGAAACACAAAAAACTTGAACTTACAAAGTTCACATATGGTAAAACTTGAAGGCAATATCAGACATGAGTATTTAGGAACTGTGTTTGATATTGCGTTCAGATGGGGTGAAGTCACCCCTTGAAAAGCCAAATTTGGAAGATGCACACCAATTTACGAATGTCAACATGTGCTAGCTGCCATCACGGGGTATCAAGGGACGTGTTTTGTGGGAGCAAACCCTTCCTCACCGCTACTTTATTATTGAGGAAGGGGTTGCACCCCCAAAATGCGTCCATTGATCTCCCGTGATGGCAGATAGCACATGTTGGCACACTGTGTGCATCCTCCAAATTTGGCTTTTCGAAACATCGCTCAAAAATTTTAAAGATTGTAGCACACAAAAAAAGAAAGTGATTTTGTGGGGTTTTAAATTCGCCCCAAAACATCAATGATGTTATTATTTTTTTTTAATCACATCATTAATTTTTTTCTTGAGGTTTTCCAATTCTAAATTACACCCTGTGATCTCCCCGATCAGGATCTGGGCACTTTCTGATGTGAAAGGATCTCGATCCATAACATCAGGATCACCTAAAAAAGAGGGAAACCAAACAAAAACAGGTATCAAAAATCTGCCAGCATCCATCTCTTACCTGAGCCTGTGGTCGCAGACACTCACCTGTTGTGGTGCCTATTTCCACCATGTCTTCTTCCTCCTCCTGCTCAGCTTGTGTTTGGGGTATTTCCTCTTCTTCCAGAGGTGGGGGGTCTCTGGTCTCCTTGGATGAGGGGTGTCCTCCGAGTCTTTTCTCCCCTATGTTAAAGAAAAATGGTATAATTAGCACAAAGATATTTGATGGCAGAACTATAAATAGGAAACATTGCTTGGAAGTGGGGTACAATTGTCAATTTTAGCAGAGTTCCAAGATGTAGCTTTTTTAGTGTCCTTTGTAGGGATGAGCCGAACACCCCCCGGTTCGGTTCGCACCAGAACCCGCGAACGGACCGAAAGTTCGCACGAACGTTAGAACCCCATTGACGTCTATGGGACTCGAACGTTCGAAATCAAAAGTGCTCATTTTAAAGGCTAATTTGCATGGTATTGTCCTAAAAAGGGTTTGGGGACCCGGGTCCTACCCCAGGGGACATGTATCAATGCAAAAAAAACTTTTAAAAACGGCCGTTTTTTCGGGAGCAGTGATTTTAATGATGCTTAAAGTAAAAAAAAAAAAGTGAAATATTCCTTTAAATATCGTACCTGGGGGGTGTCTATAGTATGCCTGTAAAGTGACGCGTGTTTCCCATGTTTAGAACAGTCCCTGCACCAAATGTCATTTTTAAAGGAAAAAATCTCATTTAAAACTGCTTGCGGGTTTAATGTCATGTCGGGTCATGGCAATATGGATGAAAATCAGTGAGACAAACGGCATGGGTACCCCCCAGTCCATTACCAGGCCCTTTGGGTCTTGTATGGATATTAAGGGGAACCCCGCACCCAAATTAAAATAAGGAAAGGTGTGGGGCCACCAGGCCCTATATACTCTGAACAGCAGTATACAGGCGGTGCAAACAAGACAGGGACTGTAGGTTTGTTGTTAAGTAGAATCTGTTTGTAATTTTGAACATTTTTAACGTGTTTAGCTCCAGCCAAAAAATCTTTTCTAAGCTTTTTGGAAAACATAGGGAAGGGTTATCACCCCTGTGACATTTGTTTTGCTGTCTTTCCTCCTCTTCAGAAGATTTCACCTCACTTTTTTGTCCCAATGAAAAATGTTTTTTGAAAATTTGGGTTTTTTTGTGGAACAAGGATTGGAAAGCATCAGTGGAAAGGAGAAATTGTTTTCCCATATTAACTCTTACAGGAGAGAATTTCCCTTCCTAGGGGTAGATTTCATCTCACTTCCTGTTGTCTCCTTCCGTTTGCAAGTAGGAGTCGTTTGTAAGTTAGATGTTTGAAAGTAGGGTCCTGCCCTATATACTCAGCAGAAATTTGGGCCTTAGGTGTTGCTGTGGCCACAACACTGTAAGCCCTCACAGGGCCCTGCTGTGAAATATTAGATCAAGAATTGTAATTACATGCCCCTGTTGAACAGGAGCTGAAAAATTAGGCCTTAGGCACTGGTGCTGGTGCCACAACACTGCAACCCCTCACAGACACTCTAGTTGGAACGCAGGAACGAGCCCTGCTGCAAATTATTGCTTCAAAAATTGTAATTACACGCCCCTGTTAGACAGGGGCAGAAAAATTGGGCCTTAGGCACTGGTGCTGGTGCCACAACACTGCAACCCCTCACAGACACTCTAGTTGGAACGCAGGAACGAGCCCTGCTGCAAAGTATTGCATCAAAAATTGTAATTACACGCCCCTGTTAGACAGGGGCAGAAAAATTGGGCCTTAGGCACTGGTGCTGGTGCCACAACACTGCAACCCCTCACAGACACTCTAGTTGGAACGCAGGAACGAGCCCTGCTGCAAAGTATTGCATCAAAAATTGTAATTACACGCCCCTGTTAGACAGGGGCAGAAAAATTGGGCCCTAGGCACTGGTGCTGGTGCCACAACACTGCAACCCCTCACAGACACTCTAGTTGGAATGCAGGAACGAGCCCTGCTGCAAAGTATTACATCAAAAATTGTAATTACACGCCCCTGTTAAACAGGGGCTGAAAAATTGTGCCTTAGGCACTGGTGGTGGCGCCCAGAACCAAAAATGTTCTTACAAGCTATCAGCGTGATGATTGAGGAGGAAGAGGATAATTACTCAGGGATAGTCACTCAGCATCAGCATAGGCAGTCTTTGAAGGGATCTGAGATTTCAAAAAAAATTATTCGGTTACATCAGCATCAGGTGCTTGGTAGCTGGTGGTGATCCAAGACTCATTCATTTTTATGAAGGTCAGCCGATCGACCGAGTCGGTGGACAGACGCACCCTGTGATCGGTTACCACGCCTCCAGCAGCACTGAATGTGCGTTCCGAAAGAACGCTGGATGCAGGACAGGCCAGTAGCTCAATTGCATACTGTGCAAGCTCTGGCCAGTGATCCATCCTCAAGACCCAGTAACCCAGAGGATTTTCGGTGGGAAAGGTGTCCAAGTCTGATCTTGCCCCTAGGTATTCCTGCACCATGTAAAACAGACGCTGGCGATGGTTGCTGGAACCGATCATACCTTGGGGCTGCGGACCAAAAAATTGTCTGAACGCATCGGTCAGACGGCCACCTTCTCCACCGCTCCTTCTTTGACTGACCGAAGCCTCAGCAACACGTTGTCCAGAAACAGGAGTTTGTAACCTCCCAGTCTCTGGGAACGCGTTGCACAGACCTTTCTGCAAGGCCTCCCGAAGATGTTTCATCCTCTGCTCCCTCTGCGATGGCAAGATAAGGTCCGCAACCTTACCCTTGTAACGTGGATCAAGGAGGGTTGCCAGCCAGTATTGGTCCTTCTCCTTGATACCACGAATACGAGGATCCTTACGCAGGCTTTGCAGGATCAGGGAGGCCATGCAGCGTAGGTTTGCTGAGGCATTCGGTCCGGAGTCCTCTGGGTCACTAAGAACGACATGGTCCGCAGCCACCTCCTCCCAGCCACGTACAAGTCCATGTGTTTCTTGGGACTGATCCCTTAAAGACTGCTGCTGATGCTGAGTGCCAGGCTCCACCTCCATACTGACACAATCTTCCTCCTCCTCCTCTTCCTCCTCGTCCTCTTCCTGTGTGATCGGCGGGCACGCAGGAACACTGTCTGGATAAAGGGGGCCTTGAGAGCTAAGGAAGTCCTCCTCTTCCTGCCTCTGTTCTGCCTCAAGTGCCCTGTCCATTATTCCACGCAGCGTGTGCTCCAACAGGTGGACAAGGGGGACAGTGTCACTGATGCATGCACTGTCACTGCTCACCATCCTCGTGGCCTCCTCGAATGGTGACAGGACAGTGCATGCATCCCTGATCATGGCCCACTGGCGTGGGGAAAAAAAACCAAGCTCCCCTGACCCTGTCCTGGTGCCATAGTCGCACAGGTACTCATTGATGGCCCTCTGCTGCGTGTGCAGCCGCTGCAGCATGGCCAACGTTGAGTTCCACCTGGTGGGCATGTCACAGATTAGGCGGTTCTTGGGCAGGTTAAACTCCTTTTGGAGGTCCGTCAGCCGAGCACTGGCATTATATGACCGGCGGAAATGCACACAGACTTTCCTGGCCTGCCTCAGGACATCCTGTAAGCCCGGGTACCTGCCCAAGAACCGCTGCACCACCAAGTTAAGGACGTGAGCCAAACAGGGCACATGGGTCATTTGTCCCTGTCGGAGGGCAGAGAGGAGGTTGGTGCCATTGTCGCAAACCACCATTCCTGCCTTAAGTTGGCGTGGCGTCAACCACCTCTGAACCTGCCCCTGCAGAGCTGACAGAACCTCTGCCCCAGTGTGGCTCCTGTCCCCCAAGCACACCAGCTCAAGCACCGCATGGCATCTTTTGGCCTGCGTACTTGCGTAGCCCCTTGAACGCCTACGGAGCACCGCTGGTTCCGAGGAAGAGGCCATGGAGGAAGAAGAAGAGGAGGGGGTGGAGGAGAGAGGTGTGTCACAATCAGCATTTTGGAGGCGTGGTGGCAGAACAACCTCCAACACTACTGCACCTTGTCCTGCATCCTTCCCAGCTGCCAGCAGAGTCACCCAATGCGCCGTGAAACTTAGGTAACGTCCCTGTCCATGCCTGCTGGACCATGAGTCAGCGGTAATATGCACCTTACCGCTGACCGCCCTGTCCAGCGAGGCATGGACATTGCCTTCCACATGCCGGTAGAGAGCCGGAATCGCCTTCCGTGAGAAAAAGTGGCGTTTGGGTACCTGCCACTGAGGAACCGCACATTCCACAAACTCACGGAAGGGGGCAGAGTCTACCAACTGAAAAGGCAGCAGTTGAAGTGCTAGCAATTTTGCCAAGCTAGCATTCAACCGCTGGGCATGTGGATGGCTGGGAGCAAACTTCTTTCGGCGGTGCAGCAGCTGGGGCAGGGAAATTTGCCTGGTACAATCTGACGTCGGTGTACCAAAAGCAGATTGCCCACAAGTACTTGGCTGTGACACACCTAATTCTACACCTTCATTCCTCTCACTGCAGGTCTCAGAGAGGACTGAAGGTCTAGTGGGGTTGGAAATCTCAGCTGATGAGGAGCAAGGAGAGATCCTCTTTGTTCTTTGGTGTGGGTCTTTTAGATACGCTTGCCAACGAACTGCATGGCAGGTCAACATATGTCTGGTCAAGCATGTGGTACCCAAGCGGGAGATATTTTGGCCACGCGAGATACGCTTGAGACATATGTTGCAAATAGCAGCGGTGCGATCTGATGCACTCGTCTCAAAAAAGGCCCACACCAAAGAACTTTTTGAATAACGCGCAGAGACTGCAGCGCCCTGCACATGTGGAGCTTTGGGGTGTGATGCAGTCAATGTGTTGCCCTTAGGCTGGCCCCTGGAGGGCATCCTGCCTCGTTGGTGATGTGCTGCCGCCTCCTCCTCCTCCTCCTCCTCCTCCTCCTCCTCCTCCTCCTCTCTCCTATCAGGCACCCACGTTGAGTCAGTGACCTCATCATCCCCTCCCTCCTCATCACTGGAGCAAACCTGGCAGTATGCTGCAGCAGGGGGAGCATGACTGCCAGATTGCTGTCCTTCTTGGGCACCCCCTCTGTCCGCGCTCATGTTACTGCCTTCATCGAGCTCAGTATCGTCATCAGAGCCTTCCAAACGCTGGGCATCCTCCTGGAGCATGTACCCAACACTGTGGTCAAACAGTTCGAGGGAATCCTCATGAGGACATGGTGGAGCTAGGGAAGGAGTCACTGATGACATTGAGCTGAGGGAAGAGGCCGCTGCTTTGCCAGACAAAGCACCCTGGGCATGGGTGAGAGAGGATGAGGAGGATGAGGACGGCTTGGTCATCCACTCGACCAAGTCTTCCGCATGTTGCGGCTCAACATGGCCAGCTGCCGAAAAAAAGGCCAAGCGTGTCCCATGGCCACGTGCTGATGAGGATGCACCGTCTCCACGACCAGCACTAGACACAGAGCCTGCTTGCCCTCTCTTATTGGCTTGTGACTGTCTGCCTCTCCTTCTTGGCCTTCCAGACATACTAATGGCCTGTAGCTGCACTAAGCTGGGATAGAACACCTGTAATTTTCTTCAAGTAGCTTTATATACTGTAACCAGACAAGCCTGCCTGTCAGTAGGAAGATAACAGGAACGGATCTAGCTGAACACTGTGAGCAGGACGCACTGTACTAAATGTAAATAGTCTAGCTGCCTGACCGTGGTACTAATAGGATCAAATAGAACACCTGTAATTTTCTTCAGGTAGCTTTATATACTGTAACCAGACAAGCCTGCCTGTCAGTAGGAAGATAACAGGAACGGATCTAGCTGTACACTGTGAGCAGGACGCACTGTACTAAATGTAAATAGTCTAGCTGCCTGACCGTGGTACTAATAGGATCAAATAGAACACCTGTAATTTTCTTCAGGTAGCTTTATATACTGTAACCAGACAAGCCTGCCTGTCAGTAGGAAGATAACAGGAACGGATCTAGCTGTACACTGTGAGCAGGACGCACTGTACTAAATGTAAATAGTCTAGCTGCCTGACCGTGGTACTAATAGGATCAAATAGAACACCTGTAATTTTCTTCAGGTAGCTTTATATACTGTAACCAGACAAGCCTGCCTGTCAGTAGGAAGATAACAGGAACGGATCTAGCTGAACACTGTGAGCAGGACGCACTGTACTAAATGTAAATAGTCTAGCTGCCTGACCGTGGTACTAATAGGATCAAATAGAACACCTGTAATTTTCTTCAGGTAGCTTTATATACTGTAACCAGACAAGCCTGCCGGTCAGTAGGAATTTAACAGGAACGGATCTAGCTGAACACTGTGAGCAGGACGCACTGCACTAAATGTAAATAGCAGGAACGGATCTAGCTGAACACTGTGAGCAGGACGCACTGCACTAAATGTAAATAGTCTAGAAGATAACAGGAACGGATCTAGCTGAACACTGTGAGCAGGACGCACTGCATTAAATGTAAATAGTCTAGATAGAAGATAACAGGAACGGATCTAGCTAAACTGAATACAGTGTATATATATATATGCAACACCTGGGATGCATATATATACACAATACACTGTAAGTGCAGCTAACTGACTGACTGTTCTGCCTAATCTATCTAACTCAAATCAAATGACACTGTCTCTCTCTCTCTCTATCTCTCAGCACACCGGAACACACACTACACAGGGCCGCCGTGCAGGCGGCCTTATATAGTGTGGGGTGTGTACTAAATGCCCTGAGCCGTAATTGGCCAAAGCCACCCTGGCTTTGGCCAATTACAGCTCTCTCTACTGACAGCGCTGTGATTGGCCAAGCATGCGGGTCATAGTGCATGCTTGGCCAATCATCAGCCAGCAATGCACTGCGATGCCGCAGTGAATTATGGGCCGTGACGCGCCACACGAATTTAGCGCGAACGGCCCATAACGTTCGCAATTCGGCGAACGATCGAACAGCCGATGTTCGAGTCGAACATGGGTTCGACTCGAACACGAAGCTCATCCCTAGTCCTTTGTCAACCTGCAATACTTTACCTGTTTTGTACAAGCTTCACAGATGTAGACCCCCCTATAGTATACACTGGAGCACCTGTGTGCCCCCCTAATAAAAATGGTGTTCTTGTGTCCCACACTAGTGCTCCAGTGTCCAGATGTGAAAACAGCTGCTCAGTGTCCTCTCCTTACACAGAATCTAGTTTGCATTTCATTCTAGTAACAAAGCCATCTACACAACCAAATATTTTGCATCCAAGTAGGCCCTAAAAAATGTAGGAAAATGCATATGGCCTAAACAATGGTGTTTTAGAGGCCGAAATAAAAATGTTTGATACGAACGAATAATGGGCCCAGGAACATTAAAATTGACATTTTAAACTGTACAACAATTAGGAAAAGCATATGGAGCAGCACGAACGTAATAAAGACAAAAAGAATAGGAACACAGCACAACTACTTACTTTTTTGCAGCACTCTCCGGATCTTTCTGTACTGCTCGGGCTCTCTTAATTTCAGGTCCGACCACCGCTTCCTGAGCTGATCTTTCGATCGTCCCCCCCCCGAAATTCCGGTGCAGACTTTTGACCACTTTCGCAATGATCTTGGCATTTCTGATATTGGGGTTGGGGTAAGGTCCATACTTTCCATCATTGTCGGCCTTCTTCAGGATTCCCACCATCTCCAACATCTCCCCAAAGGACATATTTGTGGCCTTAAATCTTCTCCTTCTGGATCGGGATGTGTCCGGATCCGGGCTTTCCTCCTCCTCCTCCTCGTTCCTGTAATTAGCACGCACCTGCTGTGTATCCGCCATGTGCTCTTCCCCCACTGTGCAGAATGAAAAGGGGCGGGGAATAGACTAGAAAGAACTTCAGGGGCGGGTGGAGTTACACGCATGCGCAGTGTGTATAAAGCGTACCACACGTGTGTATTACGTAGATCTGTGAGCGGAGGAAGGAGCATTGGAGGCGCCGATCGTAAGAACGAAGGTAAGAGACATACTTGTGCCTATACTGCTTCTACATTGAGGCCTATATTGTAACAAGATTAGTAGAGTTTGGCCTGACATTAGGGTTTGTCTTGTGTTGCGTCTTGCAGTGAAAATGGATATCTTACAAGATAATGACTTCATGGCAATATTCATTGACATGTTCAGGGAGCTGCCTTGTCTGTGGGAGATCAACCACCCACATTACAGGAACCAAACAAAGAGGAAGGCAGCGCTGGATCAATTGTTGGAAATTGTGAAGCAGGTGATCCCCATGGCAGACATCACATATTTGAAGATCCTAATTGGTGGCCTGAGGAGCACATATGTAAGGGAGCGCCAGAAAGTCCAGGATTCGCAGAGATCTGGAGCAGCAGATAACATCTATGTTCCCAGGATGTGGTACTATGACAGGCTGCATTTTCTGGCAGGCCAGACTGAACCCAGGTCATCACTCTCCAGTCTTCCTTCCACGCTTCCTTCCCCCCCTGCTGAGGCTTCTGACGCCCAACCTGGGCCTTCCAGGCAGCAACATGTGGAGGAGCCCAGATTGAGCCAGGTATAGCATTCCTCTAAATATTGCTGGTTGTCCAATCAATGAGGTTAACTAGATGTTAGTTTGGGGTACTAATTTCTGATTGTGATTGATGATGCAAAAACTAAAACCATGTCCCTTTTTCATACACAGGGAAGTCTAAGCCAGGAGGTGGCCGGGCCGAGCAGGCTGCCTGATCTGCAGGTCCCTCCCCCACACCTGGAAAGAGAAAGTGGCAGGAGGAGGAGTGCCCTAGAGGAGGCTGCCATAGGCCTCTTTTGGAGGGCTACAGAGGCCCTGGGAGCACCACACACCGTGGAGGATGACTTCGCTGCCATCATTGCCTCTAAAATGCAGAGGATGGAGGAGGGACAACAACTCATGTGTGAGTCGTTAATATTGGAGGCTCTTAATAAGGGGATGAGGGCCGAAATTACATCTGATGCACACCTTTGTGAACTCACACATGGTCCTCCTCCTGCAGGTCCTCCTCCTCCTCCTCCTTCTCCTCCAGGTCCTCCTAGTCCTCCTCCAGATCCTACTCCTCCTCCTGCCACATCTCCAACAGCAGAGCCACAGCCAGGAAGGAAGCGTGGAAGGAAGACCAGAAAGTGAGGACCCTGGATCCAGTCTGGTCGGCCAAAAGATGCAGCCTCTTGTGGTACCACAGCCTGGGGACACAGATGTCATCTGCTGCTTTCCGGATCTCTGGGACTTCTGGACCAGACTGCCCTCCCTTACATATGGACTCCTCAGGCCAACAATTTTGATGTTCAAGAATTCATGTCTGCCCTGGGGGTCTAAGGCTTCAGTAATTTCTCCTGTTTATCCAGCGTTGTCTCCCTCTTTGTTTGGTTCTGAGCCCTTAATAAAGGATTTTTGGTTTGAATTATACTTGCCTATGTGTGTTTTACTTCAAAAAGGACAGTTTGTGAGGATTCAGGTACATTTCAAAAATACAATGTGAAATTAACAAGGGACACCAACAACAATCTCCTTGAGATTAAATAATAAAAGATATCAATGGTGTTGTGGTAACTTGACACACAAAACACACACAAAAATAGTCTGGAGTAAAACTAAAAGTAACATTAAACAAAGATCAGCCTTTGAAAAAATACAAACATAAAATCGAAAAGAAAAATGGCTTTAAATCAAAAAAAAAAAAAAAAATTATGTACGATGTGACAAATAACAATATATTCAGGGAATCCCAAGAAGAAATTTTGATTTTGTTGTCAGAAAATGTTATATCCTGCTCTCAAACTTTGTGTGTCAGAAAATCCGATGGAAAATGTCCGATGGAGCCCACAGACGGTCGGAATTTCCGACAACACGCTCCGATCGGACATTTTCCATCGGAAAATCCGACCGTGTGTACGGGGCATAAGACTTACCATACCTGCAAAGCAAATACAAAAAAAATAGTAAAAAATAAAACATTTAAACGCAACCTGTGCCTAAAATATATATATGCCGAAGCATGGGGGCATCCTCCCACAAAAGGCAGGAGCAAATCGCTCCTCCACCCACTGCTGCCCCCACGCTTTGTCATATATGCTGAAGTATGTAACTGTGGTGGTGAAATCACCTCCGACAGCGCTGGAGTCACAGCTTTATGTATCGTGGGAGCAAACGCTGTTGCTGTCAAGATAAATAAATCCACTCTGCAGCTGAATGGCATACCTGAAAACAAAAAAATGGTTACCAAACATGATAAAAACATAACAACAGTAAAACATTGCAGAATAGCAGTAAAAAAGAGCAGAACAATAGAGAGAGAATAGAGAGAGAGAGAACAATAAAACGACAACTGTTTTTGGTTTTTATTATTTTATATTTTTTTTGTGGTTTTTTTTTTTACTTTTTTTTGTTTTTTTTTTGTTTTTTTACTTTTTTTGTAACTTTAACTTTTGTAACTGGTACCAGGTTTGGGTCTCTCAAAATGCGATGGCATCTTGGGAGACCCTGTGAAAGCGTGTCCTAGTCTGTGCAGTGCTGTACCCTACGCTAATACTCAACTAGTGTATGGTAGCAAAAAATTATATGTGAGAAGTGGGATTTTAAAGGTACACCTAGTATAAGAAAGAGCCCTATCAATTAAAAATGATACCAAATATTTATTAATACAATTTTACAAAAAAGAACAGTAAAATGTGAGAACAGTTTTTACATTCATAGTCAAAGGTAAACATCCTCAACCTTATATTGACAAATGAAGGGAAAGAGCTGTAGTCACAAAGAATTCTGATCATAACCACGTCCACTAATTTCAACATGTTTCGCCAGGAAGGCTTCATCAGGAAAATTGACAAGGCTTTTCAATTATTTGACAACAATATTCATGATAAAAGCAACCTTAGATGTTTAAAGAAGAAAACAAAAAATAAAAGTGAATACATGGAAATGATACATGAAACATTCGTATTTATACAACTTGAAAGCTCTTTTAGCTTGTGCAACCATGACTCCACCAAAACCCCCTCTAAAAACAAAAATTACAAAAAGTACACCAACCCCCCCTCCCCCCACACAAACATACACCCAACCCCAAACCAGGCTCTCACCCTCCCCCCTCCAAGTGCTCCCAACCAACACCACCCCCTACGTCAACTCCATACCTCTGTAGAGAGTTCCGGGGAAGTCGCAGGACCCAAAGTGTCAAGTGAGAGGAGAGGGGAGGAGGGGTACCCCCAGAGTTGACTCCCCCTGTAGTCCAGAAAAATGCCTGATCACCCTTAGGGAGGGATGTGTATTCTTATAGATGAAGACCATCATAGGCAGAGAAAATTATTACAGTATCTGTAACATATATAGTAGATAGTAAAAATACATGCATATTACAGGTGAGGGGAGAAAAAGTCCACAGCAGTAACAAATCCGTGGACCATACTCACCGACACCCCGTGGTATAGGAAAATATATGTATTGGGAGCTCATGAGGACTGATGGCACAATAACAATTGTAAAAAGGCAGCTATGCGAGAGGAGACAGGGCTACTCCATAGTTTCTGAAAAAATATATAAAGATGCATGTACCTATATTAAAGTTTTATGTAACAAAAAGCATATATATATATATATGTGTAAACTGTGTCTTTAAATCTTCAAGAGCACCTGCTCACCTTAAAAGGGTTCACACCGTTGTATAGAAAACTACGTCACGTTTCTATTGGTGCTAATGAAGAGACACCTAAAGATGATGGACCACAAAGGGTAGTCACTTCCTATATTTCAAATGAGAAAAAAAAAAAAAGATAAGAAGGATATAAGGCACCCAAAATAGTGCTTAGTTTTCAGTTAAATATATCGCAAAGTGCTGGACCTACTAACGGTCATTGTTGGTTTTACCTGGTGCCGGCGTCCATGTTTAGCATGAGCTCCCAGACTGCTAACACAAGCATCTAGTTGTGTGGGGTTTAAATATCCCTCCCCATGGCGCCAAATTGCTGCGTATGTCATCACGCTGCACCGGCGCCAAGCGGACGCAAGGGGGAACTTCCAGGTCCCTGGACTGAATACCCGGAACCGGAAACTACAAACCGGAAGTAGAAACTACTTCCGGTTGCCAAAAACAGCACTGTGACTCCCATTAGAGACAGTGCAGAGCCAAGAGAGTGGAAACATTTGGACAAATGGTGTATAGTGGCTATAGAACACGGTTAAGCCGGGATGCCATGGGCCATAAGGAAACCTCAAGGTGGGCGTGTGCCAGGTTGGCACCCCCCCAGAAAAGGGAAGCCGGAGGGGGATGTGTGCCCAACCTAGTCCACACCCTTGGGCATCCATACGGGGATCAAATGGCACTGGACTGGGGAGGTAAAAACGAGGGAAAAACGAAGCCCAGGGAGGGGTTAAAAAAAAAAAGGGACCACAGAGTTTGGGTGTGGTCATGAGTCATGATTGCACATCACAATAAATTATTTACAATAATGCACCCCTAATCTGCATCCACATATAGAAGATTACATCAATAAACACATCATTATAATCAACTCTGTGTGTATTATTATCCCTTTTCCCAAAGATGTATTGTTTCTAATAAAGGCAACCCTGGCCTAGACGGCTAGCCCAGAATTGGTCGCGATAAAAATAGTAAACGTCTAGCAATCCCATAATGTTTGAATGTGGTGAATGTTACCAAAGCGGGGAAATAAAGGGAGAACGGGGGAGGGGGAAGAAAAGGAGGGGGGGAAGAAAAGGCCACATCTAGGAATTAATATCTTGATCTATATAGCCAGATGGATCACTCAAAAACAGGCACATTCTCCCAAAAGGACATGAGTGGCAAATCTCAGTAAGGGGTGATGTTTATAAAAAAGGCTTATAGCTAATCCCCTCATTGAGGCCGGGGGACCGAGTAGCCTGTAAACAGTAGATCCATCTTGTCTCCAATTGGAGACGTTTATTGTCTATATCACCACCTCGTTCATGTTCTGGAATATGTTCGAGATTCAAAATTGTGGTATAGCCCCACATGCCGGGTAATGGGTGTTTCCATCCTATGTTTGGAGATAAGGGACACATGGTCCCTGATTCTACAGAAAAGTGGGCGCTTTGCTTTTCCCACGTAAAATGCCCCACAACGACACTTCATTAAGTATACAGAACCAACTGATTGGCAGTTGGTTCTATATTTGGGGGTCGAGATGTTATTGTTGGGAAGAGTGACATTGTTCCCTTCTAAAATGAAGGGACAATAGTTGCACCTGCCACATGGGTAGGTGCCTGGTGATTTGGATTTTAGCGTGGTCTGATTACCATGGTGGCTACTCACTAGAGTATCTCTCAAAGAACGAGAACGTTTGAAGGTGATCTCTGGATAGGGTTTAACGAACTTAGAGATTTTTTGATCGGCTGCCAATAGGTACCAGGACTTTTTATAGATATGTCGCACCTTTGCATGTTGTCTATTATACTTAGTGATCACTCTTGTTGATGTTGATACTTTGTCACGTCTGGGCTTGTACAAGAAAAGTTGTCTGTTCTGATTTTTTACCCTATTGTAGGCTTTTTTCAAGTATGTTCTACTGTACCCCCTGGCTAGGAGGCGATCGCGTAACAAATTTGCCTCCTTTTGAAAGTCTGTATCCAGTGTACAATTACGTTTCAGTCGCAAAAATTGTCTGAAAGGGATACTTTTGATTAATTTTTCAGGGTGCGAACTACTGGCTTGCAGTAAGCTATTTCCTGCTAAAGGTTTTCTATATAATGTGGAACAGAGCGTCCCTGTTTCATTGATAAAGATCTCTATGTCTAGGAAGGTAATTCTTGACTGGTCGAATGTATATGTAAACTTCAGATTGTATGTGTTTACCTGTAGACCAACCAGGAATTCTAATAGTTGTTCTTTTGATCCTGCCCACACCATAAAAACATCATCTATGTATCGATGCCATGATACAATCTTGCCAATAAGCTCTGATTTGGATTCGTAAAAAAAAAAGATCTCGTTCCCACCCCCCAGGTACAGGTTTGCGTAGGAGGGGGCACATTTCGCCCCCATTGCCACGCCCTGTACCTGGAGGTAGTGGGAACCCTTAAACACAAAGATGTTATGTGTAAGTATAAAGTTAAGAATTTCAAACACAAATTCGTTGTACTTCCATGAGTCAAGATCTCGTTCATTCAAAAATTGTCGCACAACCTCCACACCTCTGGTATGAGGTATGTAGTTGTACAAGGCCTCTATATCGATCGCAACTAGCCAACATCCTTGGGGTAGCTGTAATCCATCCAATGTTTTCAATAGCTCAATGGTATCCTTAACAAAGGAAAAAAGTCCCTTTACATGGGGGTATAGATACTCGTCCACTAGATGGCTGGCCTTTTCTGTCAAAGATCCGCACCCTGAAATGATTGGTTGAACTGGAGGATCTTATAAGTTTTTGTGCACTTTGGGTAGTGCGTAGAATGTTGGAGTCACCGGATTGGTAGAATCCAAGAATTTTAGTGTATTGGAGTTGATGACTCCCCTATAGTGTGCCTTGGCCAGAATATCATATATATCATATATCATATAATATCATATAATATCATATAGTAATTAACGTGAGATTTCGGTACTGGTCTGTACCAATCGGTATTATGTATAATGTCAAAACACATTTGCTCATATTGTTTTGTGTCCATTAGAACAAGGTTGCCACCTTTGTCAGATGGTTTTATTACGATGTTCTTATTGGACCTCAAGTCATGTAGTGCCTTTTTTAGGTGTTTAGATAAATTGCCAGGAGGACCAGTTAGCCAATTAGTAGATTCAATCTCTTTAGTGACCACGAAGGCCCACAGGTTGGAGTTTCCCTGTAAGACAGGGAAAGAGTTGGATTTGGGTTTATATGTCTTTGGTGTCTCAAAAGTTATTCCAACAGAAGATATGGAAGAAGGGTTATAAGAATAGAGAGGGTTATTAGATAAACCAACCCCCCGATTTTCAGGTTGGGAGATCTCCGGTCCAGGTGGGTTAAATGTCCAGCCCACCTCCTCGGGGTTGCTCTCCTCCCACAAATCCATTAAACCCTGAAGAGCTCGTAAATCCTCAAAGGTCCTTCGGGTTCTGCGACTTCCCCGGAACTCTCTACAGTGGTATGGAGTTGACATAGGGAGTGGTGTTGGTTGGGAGCACTTGGAAGGGGGAGGGTGAGAGCCTGGTTTGGGGTTGGGTGTATGTGTGTGTGGGGGGAGGGGGGGGTTGGTATACTTTTTGTAATTTTTGTTTTTAGAGGGGGTTTTGGTGGAGTCATGGTTGCACAAGCTAAAAGAGCTTTCAAGTTGTATAAATACAAATGTTTCATGTATCATTTCCATGTATTCACTTTTATTTTTTGTTTTCTTCTTTAAACATCCAAGGTTGCTTTTATCATGAATATTGTTGTCAAATAATTGAAAAGCCACGTCCATTTTCCTGATGAAGCCTTCCTGGCAAAACAAGTTGAAATTAGTGGACGTGGTTATGATCAGAATTCTTTGTGACTACAGCTCTTTCCCTTCATTTGTCAATATTAGGTTGAGGATGTTTACCTTTGACTATGAATGTAAAACTGTTCTCACATTTTACTGTTCTTTTTTGTAAAATTGTATTAATAAATATTTGGTATAATTTTTAATTGATAGTGCTCTTTGTTATACTAGGTGTACCTTTAAAATCCCACTTCTCACATATAATTTTTTGCTTTATTACTTAGGGATGATGGTACATAAAAAATGTTTCTAGTATCTTTGGAAATACTGATCTCTACCCATTTATCTCGTCATAATACCGGGTGGATAACACACCCATGATAAACTCTTTCTTGGGAATAAGAGACCAGTAACCAAGTCTATTTGTTCTTTGTTGAAATTTTTGATGATTTCTTTTTGTGAATATATGCAAGTGATATTTTCTGCATTTTTTGCACTCTTTCTATGCATCTCTCCATTGCGATTTAACCTTATTAGTATTTTTTGTTTTTCTCTTTCTTGACTCATCTAAGTGGCAAACAGTGGTTATAGACACCAGTCTGGTTTGGCTGTGGTTAATATTCGCTTGAATCCTATCCTCCTTCCTTACATCTGGGAGTTTCACGTGAGTGAGTGTTTTATACAATGACGGATTACTGTGGTCAGGCATGGGAAGGATTTGTTTCAGAGGTAGAGCAGGTTTGATCTAAAGATGATGTCACTGAAGCTGAGGTAGATACCTATTTTTTGGGGTTACAGCATCTGGTTGAAAGAAAGACCCATTTATTTTGGCATAAGGAATATTTTGGAAAATATGTGACAAACCAGATCATACCATGGGGTCTGCGTATCCAAATTTTCCCGAATATAAAGAAGGTTGAACCAAGTGTAAAAAAAGCATGGGAAGCAAACTTGCAGGCTTGCTCCCTGCAAATGATGCAAATACTTAGTGACCAATATAAAACGAACATTGGGGAACTAGATAAAGAAATTCTGAAATGGCAGGAGGATCATGGCCATTTATCCTCTCACAATTGCTTTCTTGGAAAAGATAAGATTCTGAAAGAGCATTTAACAAAATATGCCACAAATTTAATCAAAACCAAAGAAAACAAATTTGTGAGAGATAAAAAAGCATACGATCAGGACCAAGCATATAAGTGGCACCAACCGGGCCATCATCCCCGTCGGAGGACTACATATAGTCGGGCTCCCCCGACCCATAGTGTGGACCTGGTTGAATCCGACAGCTCATCCATGTCCTCAGCCTCCTATGTCCCGATAGCCACACACCATAGCGATTCTAGTGGGGCTTCAAGAAAAAGAAAAAAAGATAGTGAAACAAGCTCACAGGAACGCCCCAGGTCAACTGATAAAAGTAATGACAAGAAAACACGTTTGCAACGCCCGCGTGGCGGTGTAACCCCCAATATCTCAAGAAATGGTAACATACAAAACCATTCACTTGTGACATTAACTACTCTAACAGTGAACTTGAACCCGGTCTCAACACCAGCGGGACCTATGTCCCAACAAATGTTGGAACAACACCCAGCTACGACTGCTTTCCCTACAGATTCCCAGATGGCACCCATATTCAGTTCCAATACCTTGGACTCCAGACGCAATTCTTTACCTACACCTACTCCTGCACGGACAATGAGCCAACCGTTAAAGTAGAGGGTCCCGGTTCCATCTCTGATGGTAACAGGGACAAATTTGATATTATAAACTTGTCCTCACACCTCCTGACAGAAGATGAGACCACCCTTTTGGAACTAGGTCTCACGTTCTGTCCGGATGAGGAGGCAAATAAATTTGAACTGATCAAGGATCTGCACCTCTTTGCCAGACGCCTCATGTATAAAGTTTTATATGATAAAGATCCAAATAACTCTGAGATATCAAATCCACACAATGCCAACTTAGAAGGTGTTACCTTTGAGGACTTATTAGCTCTTCGGGATTTAATGGATTTGTGGGAGGAGAGCAACCCCGAGGAGGTGGGCTGGACATTTAACCCACCTGGACCGGAGGTCTCCCAACCTGAAAATCGGGGGGTTGGTTTATCTAATAACCCTCTCTATTCTTATAACCCTTCTTTCATATCTTCTGTTGGAATAACATTTGAGACACCAAAGACATATAAACCCAAATCCAACTCTTTCACTGTCTTACAGGGAAACTCCAACCTGTGGACCTTCGTGATCCAGGTTACTAAAGAGATTGAATCTACTAATTGGCTAACTGGTCCTCCTGGCAATTTATCTAAACACCTAAAAAAGGCACTACATGACTTGAGGTCCAATAAGAACATCGTAATAAAACCATCTGACAAAGGTGGCAACCTTGTTCTAATGGACACAAAACAATATGAGCAAATGTGTTTTGATATTATACGTAATACCGATTGGTACAGACCAGTACCGAAATCTCACGTTAATTACTATATGAAGCTTTATAAGGATATTCTGGCCAAGGCACACTATAGGGGAGTCATCGACTCCAATACACTAAAATTCTTGGATTCTACCAATCCGGTGACTCCAACATTCTACGCACTACCCAAAGTGCACAAAAATTTACAAAATCCTCCAGGTTGAACAATCATTTCGGGGTGCGGATCTCTGACAGAAAAGGCCAGCCAACTAGTGGACGAGTATCTATACCCCCATGTAAAGGGACTTTTTTCCTTTGTTAAGGATACCATTGAGCTATTGAAAACATTGGATGGATTACAGCTACCCCAAGGATGTTGGCTAGTTGCGATCGATATAGAGGCCTTGTACAACTACATACCTCATACCAGAGGTGTGGAGGTTGTGCGAGA
The DNA here is from genome assembly GCF_042186555.1 of Aquarana catesbeiana. NCBI lineage: Eukaryota > Metazoa > Chordata > Amphibia > Anura > Ranidae > Aquarana > Aquarana catesbeiana. Next base: position 461,722,936 of record NC_133324.1, on the reverse strand, counting down.
ATTTTTGAATGAACGAGATCTTGACTCATGGAAGTACAACGAATTTGTGATTGAAATTCTTAACTTTATACTTACACATAACATCTTTGTGTTTAAGGGTTCCCACTACCTCTAGGTACAGGGCGTGGCAATGGGGGCGAAATGTGCCCCCTTCTACGTAAACCTGTACCTGGGGGGGTGGGAACGAGATCTTTTCTTTGACGAATCCAAATCAGAGCTTATTGGCAAGATTGTATCATGGCATTGGGAGGTGTATGCTGCGTGCGTGGGTGTTAGCAGTACTGGCGCTAACCTGACGCTGCCTGGGGCGATGCAGACCTTATCTGACCCTAAAAACATAACTTATATCACCGCCGGGCAATTAGGGGGTTAAACCTTTATAAGGTAATAAACGGCGGGTGCCCTAAAACTATGATAAACTATAAAAAACTAACTAACCAGTGTCACCCGTAACAATTATATGGTGATCGCTGGTGAAAGGGTTAACTAGGGGGCAATAAGGGGGTTAAAACCTTTATTAGGTAGTATATGGGGGTCCCTGTTGCTATAAAACACTGACGGCGAACCTATATACTTACCTCCCTAACTAGCGTCACTTGTGTCACTAATACAGCGATCAGAAAAATGATCGCTTAGTGACACTGGCGACGGGGGGTGATCAAGGGGTTAACCTTTATTAGGGTGGGTTAGTGGGGTACCCTAGACCTAAAGGGGGGTACCCCAGACCTAAAGGGGGCTAATCCTAACTGCCCTAACACTTATAACTGTCACAAACTGACACCAATGCAAAAAAAAAACTGATATTGGTGTCAGTGTGACAGGGGGTACAGGGGGTGATCGGGGGGTGATCGGGGGGTGACTGGGGGGTGAAAAGTGTGCCTACGTGTTCTACTGTTAGTGTAGTGTTGTGCAAACTAATGTTGATGTCTTCTCTCCTCGGCGCCGGAACGAAAAAGACCGGCTCGAGGAGAGATGACATCACTTCCTCTGCCTCTGTTTTTATTAGAGGAAGGATTTCATCCGCCGGGAGCAATCGCGGGGGGGTGGCCACGACTGGATGGCCTTCCCCTCACCTCTGATCACCCGGGAACAAACGCCGACTGCCTCTGGCACTGGGGGGGTCCAATCGGACCCCCCGCCCGCGGGAGGCAGATCACGTACCAGGTACGTGATTTTGCCTACCCGTGCCATTCTGCCGCAGTATATCTGCGTGAGGCGGTCGGGAAGTGGTTAAAACTACTCACGGCTATTAATGAATTGTCGGTCCGGCAATACACATAAAAGTTATTGATAAAAACGGCATGGGAATTCCCCACAGAGGAACCCTGAACCAATTTTTTTTTAAAAAATGGCGTGGGGGGTCCCCCTAAATTCCATACCAGGCCCTTTGGGTCTGGTTTAGATATTAAGGGGAACCCCGGCCAAATTTTTTTTTTAAAAATGGTGTGGGGGTCCCCCTCAAAATCTATACCAGACCCTCCAGGTCTGGTATGTATTTTAAGGGGAACCCCGTGCCAAAATGTAAAAAAAAAATGGTGTGGGGTCCCCCCAAAAATCCATACCAGACCCTTATCCAAGCACTCAACCTGGCAGGCCGCAGGAAAAGAGGGAGGACGAGAGAGTGCCCCCCTGAACTGTACCAGGCCACATGCCCTCAACATTGGGAGGGTGCTTTGGGGTTGCCCCCCAAAGCACCTTGTCCCCATGTTGATGGGGACAAGGGTCTCATGCCCACAACCCTTGCCCGGTGGTTGTGGGGGTCTGCGGGCTGGGGGCTTATCCAAATCTGGAAGCCCCCTTTAATAAGGGGACCCCCAGATCCCAGCCCCCCCTGTGTGAAATGGTAAGGGGGTACAAAAGTACCTCTACTAGTTCACAAAAAAACTGTCAAAAATTTTTTAAATGACAAGAGACAGTTTTTGACCATTCCTTTATTTAAAGTCTTCTTTTTTCCATCTTCTTTCTTCTATCTGCCTTCGGTTTCTTCCTCCATCTTCTTCTTCTTCTGGTTCTTCTGGTTCTTCCTCCGGTGTTCTCGTCCAGCATCTTCCTCCAGATGAAGTTGTGTGAAACAACGTAATGCGTAGGGATTGGCCGGATACAGCCGCGACCGGAAGTGACGTGAGAAGGCGAGGAACAACGCCTAATTTGTTCCCTGTGTTTTTTAACTTTGCTTTGTGTAAGAGTATAAGCTTTTTTAATAAATACGTTTTTAAAAACCTGACATACTGCACTATTGGAGGCCCCTTTCTCTCCCTGTCCCCTCTCCACTGAGGTACCGCCCCACACTGCATGATTGGATAACAGATCGAAGTTATCTGAGAGGGAACAGTAACTGCATGCTATTATCAACATTGAGGTAAGAGTTCTGGGAGACCAGACTGTTAAAGGAGCCACAGTAGAAATATTGGAAATAATCATCTCTATCTGATCCTGCACTTACAGAACTTTATTATCCTCTATCCACTGCAATACTTATCGGACTTCCTTAATATTGTTCCTCAATACTGCCATATAGGGATGAGCTTCGAGTTCGAGTCGAACTCATGTTCGACTCGAACATTGGCTGTTCGCAAGTTCACCGAACAGTGAACAATTTGGGGTGTTCGCGGCAAATTCGAATGCCGCGGAACACCCTTTAAAAGTCTATGGGAGAAATCAAAAGTGCTAATTTTAAAGGCTAATATGCAAGTTATTGTCATAAAAAGTGTTTGGGGACCTGGGTCCTGCCCCAGGGGACATGGATCAATGCAAAAAAAAGTTTTAAAAACGGCCGTTTTTTCAGGAGCAGTGATTTTAATAATGCTTAAAGTCAATCAATAAAAGTGTAATATCCCTTTAAATTTCGTACCTGGGGGGTGTCTATAGTGTGCCTGTAAAGGGGCGCATGTTTCCTGTGTTTAGAACAGTCTGACAGCAAAATGACATTTTGAAGGAAAAAACTCATTTAAAACTACTCGCGGCTATTGCATTGCCGACAATACACATAGAAGTTCATTGATAAAAACGGCATGGGAATTCCCCAAAGGGGAACCCCGAACCAAAATTAAAAAAAAAAAATGACGTGGGAGTCCCCCTAAATTCCATACCAGGCCCTTCAGGTCTGGTATGGATATTAAGGGGAACCCCGGCCAAAATTAAAAAAAAAAAATGACGTGGGGTTCCCCCTAAATTCCATACCAGACCCTTCAGGTCTGGTATGGATTTTAAGGGGAACCCCGCGCCAAAAAAAAAAAAAAAAACGGCGTGGGGTCCCCCCAAAAATCCATACCAGACCCTTATCCGAGCACGCAACCTGGCAGGCCGCAGGAAAAGAGGGGGGGACGAGAGTGCGGCCCCCCTCCCTCCTGAACCGTACCAGGCCACATGCCCTCAACATTGGGAGGGTGCTTTGGGGTAGCCCCCCAAAACACCTTGTCCCCATGTTGATGAGGACAAGGGCCTCATCCCCACAACCCTGGCCGGTGGTTGTGGGGGTCTGCGGGCGGAGGGCTTATCGGAATCTGGAAGCCCCCTTTAACAAGGTGACCCCCAGATCCCGGCCCCCCCCCTGTGTGAAATGGTAAGGGGGTACATAAGTACCCCTACCATTTCACGAAAAAAGTGTCAAAAATGTTAAAAATGACAAGAGACAGTTTTTGACAATTCCTTTATTTAAATGCTTCTTCTTTCTTCTATCTTCCTTCATCTTCTGGTTCTTCTGGTTCTTCTGGCTCTTCTGGTTCTTCCTCCGGCGTTCTCGTCCAGCATCTCCTCCGCGGCGTCTTCTATCTTCTTCTCCTCGGGCCGCTCCGCACCCATGGCATGGGGGGGAGGCTCCCGCTCTTCTCTTCTTCTTTTCTTCTCTTCTTCTCTTCTGCTTTTCTTCTTTTCTTCTCCGGGCCGCTCCGCAATCCATGCTGGCATGGAGGGAGGCTCCCGCTGTGTGACGGCGCTCCTCGTCTGACAGTTCTTAAATAACGGGGGGGGGCGGGGCCACCCGGTGACCCCGCCCCCCTCTGACGCATGGTGACTTGACGGGACTTCCCTGTGACGTCACGGGGAATGCCACAGGGAAGTCCCGTCAAGTCACCGTGCGTCAGAGGGGGGCGGGGTCACCGGGTGGCCCCGCCCCCCCCCCGTTATTTAAGAACTGTCAGACGAGGAGCGCCGTCACACAGCGGGAGCCTCCCTCCATGCCAGCATGGATTGCGGAGCGGCCCGGAGAATAAAATGAAGAAGAGAAGAAGAGAAGAAAAGAAGAAGAGAAGAGCGGGAGCCTCCCCCCCATGCCATGGGTGCGGAGCGGCCCGAGGAGAAGAAGACAGAAGACGCCGCGGAGGAGATGCTGGACGAGAACGCCGGAGGAAGAACCAGAAGAGCCAGAAGAACCAGAAGAACCAGAAGATGAAGGAAGATAGAAGAAAGAAGAAGCATTTAAATAAAGGAATTGTCAAAAACTGTCTCTTGTCATTTTTAACATTTTTGACACTTTCTTCGTGAAATGGTAGGGGTACTTATGTACCCCCTTACCATTTCACACAGGGGGGGGCCAGGATCTGGGGGTCACCTTGTTAAAGGGGGCTTCCAGATTCCGATAAGCCCCCCGCCCGCAGACCCCCACAACCACCGGCCAGGGTTGTGGGGATGAGGCCCTTGTCCTCATCAACATGGGGACAAGGTGTTTTGGGGGGCTACCCCAAAGCACCCTCCCAATGTTGAGGGCATGTGGCCTGGTACGGTTCAGGAGGGAAGGGGGCCGCACTCTCGTCCCCCCCTCTTTTCCTGCGGCCTGCCAGGTTGCGTGCTCGGATAAGGGTCTGGTATGGATTTTTGGGGGGACCCCACGCCGTTTTTTTTTTTTTTTTTGGCGCGGGGTTCCCCTTAAAATCCATACCAGACCTGAAGGGTCTGGTATGGAATTTAGGGGGAACCCCACGTCATTTTTTTTTTTAAATTTTGGCCGGGGTTCCCCTTAATATCCATACCAGACCTGAAGGGCCTGGTATTGAATTTAGGAGGACTCCCACATCATTTTTTTTTTTTAATTTTGGTTCGGGGTTCCCCTTTGGGGAATTCCCATGCCGTTTTTATCAATGAACTTCTATGTGTATTGTCGGCAATGCAATAGCCGCGAGTAGTTTTAAATGAGTTTTTTCCTTCAAAATGTCATTTTGCTGTCAGACTGTTCTAAACACAGGAAACATGCGCCCCTTTACAGGCATACTATAGACACCCCCCAGGTACGAAATTTAAAGGGATATTACACTTTTATTGTTTGACTTTAAGCATTATTAAAATCACTGCTCCTGAAAAAACGGCCGTTTTTAAAACTTTTTTTTGCATTGATCCATGTCCCCTGGGGCAGGACCCAGGTCCCCAAACACTTTTTATGACAATAACTTTCATATAAGCCTTTAAAATTAGCACTTTTGATTATTCATGTTCGTGTCCCATAGACTTTAACGGTGTTCGCATGTTCGAACGAACTTTTTTCCTGTTCGCATGTTCTGGTGCGAACCGAACAGGGGGGTGTTCGGCTCATCCCTACTGCCATATAGACAATTTAAAGTGAAGTTTATTGAGTACAGCTTCACAAGGTTATATCTATTTCATCTCTATATATCCTATTTGCACTTGGTCATATATATTTATTATTGACAATAATTTATGAAGAACACTGAGTCCACATACAGATATTATTGTTGTATTATTATATTTTATTTATGTATTTTCTATTAGAGATAGACATTGTATGCACCACTCGTTTTTATCCAATATGGGAATAATTTAAATACTCTCCTGAAACACCTTAATTTATGAACCTGACATTATTTTTTAATATTTGCACGAAATCACTTTATTAATATTTATTCCAATTGATTAGTGGTTTGTGTTACACTACAGATTTTGCTGCATTTATATTTACGCACATTAACTTTTAAATCGCTTAATAATATTCTTTCACTTATCCATAGTAGCGCGAAAGCACTTTCTTCATTATTCAGTGTTCAGAGTTTATTATCATTGACAAATACATCCCCACATGGAGAGGGGTACCATGACCAGAGTAGGGATGAGCCGAACACCCCCCGGTTCGGTTCGCACCAGAACCCGCGAACGGACCGAAAGTTCGCACGAACGTTAGAACCCCATTGACGTCTATGGGACTCGAACGTTCGAAATCAAAAGTGCTCATTTTAAAGGCTAATTTGCATGGTATTGTCCTAAAAAGGGTTTGGGGACCCGGGTCCTACCCCAGGGGACATGTATCAATGCAAAAAAAACTTTTAAAAACGGCCGTTTTTTCGGGAGCAGTGATTTTAATGATGCTTAAAGTAAAAAAAAAAAAGTGAAATATTCCTTTAAATATCGTACCTGGGGGGTGTCTATAGTATGCCTGTAAAGTGACGCGTGTTTCCCATGTTTAGAACAGTCCCTGCACCAAATGTCATTTTTAAAGGAAAAAATCTCATTTAAAACTGCTTGCGGGTTTAATGTCATGTCGGGTCATGGCAATATGGATGAAAATCAGTGAGACAAACGGCATGGGTACCCCCCAGTCCATTATCAGGCCCTTTGGGTCTTGTATGGATATTAAGGGGAACCCCGCACCCAAATTAAAATAAGGAAAGGTGTGGGGCCACCAGGCCCTATATACTCTGAACAGCAGTATACAGGCGGTGCAAACAAGACAGGGACTGTAGGTTTGTTGTTAAGTAGAATCTGTTTGTAATTTTGAACATTTTTAACGTGTTTAGCTCCAGCCAAAAAATCTTTTCTAAGCTTTTTGGAAAACATAGGGAAGGGTTATCACCCCTGTGACATTTGTTTTGCTGTCTTTCCTCCTCTTCAGAAGATTTCACCTCACTTTTTTGTCCCAATGAAAAATGTTTTTTGAAAATTTGGGTTTTTTTGTGGAACAAGGATTGGAAAGCATCAGTGGAAAGGAGAAATTGTTTTCCCATATTAACTCTTACAGGAGAGAATTTCCCTTCCTAGGGGTAGATTTCATCTCACTTCCTGTTGTCTCCTTCCGTTTGCAAGTAGGAGTCGTTTGTAAGTTAGATGTTTGAAAGTAGGGTCCTGCCCTATATACTCAGCAGAAATTTGGGCCTTAGGTGTTGCTGTGGCCACAACACTGTAAGCCCTCACAGGGCCCTGCTGTGAAATATTAGATCAAGAATTGTAATTACATGCCCCTGTTGAACAGGAGCTGAAAAATTAGGCCTTAGGCACTGGTGCTGGTGCCACAACACTGCAACCCCTCACAGACACTCTAGTTGGAACGCAGGAACGAGCCCTGCTGCAAATTATTGCTTCAAAAATTGTAATTACACGCCCCTGTTAGACAGGGGCAGAAAAATTGGGCCTTAGGCACTGGTGCTGGTGCCACAACACTGCAACCCCTCACAGACACTCTAGTTGGAACGCAGGAACGAGCCCTGCTGCAAAGTATTGCATCAAAAATTGTAATTACACGCCCCTGTTAGACAGGGGCAGAAAAATTGGGCCTTAGGCACTGGTGCTGGTGCCACAACACTGCAACCCCTCACAGACACTCTAGTTGGAACGCAGGAACGAGCCCTGCTGCAAAGTATTGCATCAAAAATTGTAATTACACGCCCCTGTTAGACAGGGGCAGAAAAATTGGGCCCTAGGCACTGGTGCTGGTGCCACAACACTGCAACCCCTCACAGACACTCTAGTTGGAATGCAGGAACGAGCCCTGCTGCAAAGTATTACATCAAAAATTGTAATTACACGCCCCTGTTAAACAGGGGCTGAAAAATTGTGCCTTAGGCACTGGTGGTGGCGCCCAGAACCAAAAATGTTCTTACAAGCTATCAGCGTGATGATTGAGGAGGAAGAGGATAATTACTCAGGGATAGTCACTCAGCATCAGCATAGGCAGTCTTTGAAGGGATCTGAGATTTCAAAAAAAATTATTCGGTTACATCAGCATCAGGTGCTTGGTAGCTGGTGGTGATCCAAGACTCATTCATTTTTATGAAGGTCAGCCGATCGACCGAGTCGGTGGACAGACGCACCCTGTGATCGGTTACCACGCCTCCAGCAGCACTGAATGTGCGTTCCGAAAGAACGCTGGATGCAGGACAGGCCAGTAGCTCAATTGCATACTGTGCAAGCTCTGGCCAGTGATCCATCCTCAAGACCCAGTAACCCAGAGGATTTTCGGTGGGAAAGGTGTCCAAGTCTGATCTTGCCCCTAGGTATTCCTGCACCATGTAAAACAGACGCTGGCGATGGTTGCTGGAACCGATCATACCTTGGGGCTGCGGACCAAAAAATTGTCTGAACGCATCGGTCAGACGGCCACCTTCTCCACCGCTCCTTCTTTGACTGACCGAAGCCTCAGCAACACGTTGTCCAGAAACAGGAGTTTGTAACCTCCCAGTCTCTGGGAACGCGTTGCACAGACCTTTCTGCAAGGCCTCCCGAAGATGTTTCATCCTCTGCTCCCTCTGCGATGGCAAGATAAGGTCCGCAACCTTACCCTTGTAACGTGGATCAAGGAGGGTTGCCAGCCAGTATTGGTCCTTCTCCTTGATACCACGAATACGAGGATCCTTACGCAGGCTTTGCAGGATCAGGGAGGCCATGCAGCGTAGGTTTGCTGAGGCATTCGGTCCGGAGTCCTCTGGGTCACTAAGAACGACATGGTCCGCAGCCACCTCCTCCCAGCCACGTACAAGTCCATGTGTTTCTTGGGACTGATCCCTTAAAGACTGCTGCTGATGCTGAGTGCCAGGCTCCACCTCCATACTGACACAATCTTCCTCCTCCTCCTCTTCCTCCTCGTCCTCTTCCTGTGTGATCGGCGGGCACGCAGGAACACTGTCTGGATAAAGGGGGCCTTGAGAGCTAAGGAAGTCCTCCTCTTCCTGCCTCTGTTCTGCCTCAAGTGCCCTGTCCATTATTCCACGCAGCGTGTGCTCCAACAGGTGGACAAGGGGGACAGTGTCACTGATGCATGCACTGTCACTGCTCACCATCCTCGTGGCCTCCTCGAATGGTGACAGGACAGTGCATGCATCCCTGATCATGGCCCACTGGCGTGGGGAAAAAAAACCAAGCTCCCCTGACCCTGTCCTGGTGCCATAGTCGCACAGGTACTCATTGATGGCCCTCTGCTGCGTGTGCAGCCGCTGCAGCATGGCCAACGTTGAGTTCCACCTGGTGGGCATGTCACAGATTAGGCGGTTCTTGGGCAGGTTAAACTCCTTTTGGAGGTCCGTCAGCCGAGCACTGGCATTATATGACCGGCGGAAATGCACACAGACTTTCCTGGCCTGCCTCAGGACATCCTGTAAGCCCGGGTACCTGCCCAAGAACCGCTGCACCACCAAGTTAAGGACGTGAGCCAAACAGGGCACATGGGTCATTTGTCCCTGTCGGAGGGCAGAGAGGAGGTTGGTGCCATTGTCGCAAACCACCATTCCTGCCTTAAGTTGGCGTGGCGTCAACCACCTCTGAACCTGCCCCTGCAGAGCTGACAGAACCTCTGCCCCAGTGTGGCTCCTGTCCCCCAAGCACACCAGCTCAAGCACCGCATGGCATCTTTTGGCCTGCGTACTTGCGTAGCCCCTTGAACGCCTACGGAGCACCGCTGGTTCCGAGGAAGAGGCCATGGAGGAAGAAGAAGAGGAGGGGGTGGAGGAGAGAGGTGTGTCACAATCAGCATTTTGGAGGCGTGGTGGCGGAACAACCTCCAACACTACTGCACCTTGTCCTGCATCCTTCCCAGCTGCCAGCAGAGTCACCCAATGCGCCGTGAAACTTAGGTAACGTCCCTGTCCATGCCTGCTGGACCATGAGTCAGCGGTAATATGCACCTTACCGCTGACCGCCCTGTCCAGCGAGGCATGGACATTGCCTTCCACATGCCGGTAGAGAGCCGGAATCGCCTTCCGTGAGAAAAAGTGGCGTTTGGGTACCTGCCACTGAGGAACCGCACATTCCACAAACTCACGGAAGGGGGCAGAGTCTACCAACTGAAAAGGCAGCAGTTGAAGTGCTAGCAATTTTGCCAAGCTAGCATTCAACCGCTGGGCATGTGGATGGCTGGGAGCAAACTTCTTTCGGCGGTGCAGCAGCTGGGGCAGGGAAATTTGCCTGGTACAATCTGACGTCGGTGTACCAAAAGCAGATTGCCCACAAGTACTTGGCTGTGACACACCTAATTTTACACCTTCATTCCTCTCACTGCAGGTCTCAGAGAGGACTGAAGGTCTAGTGGGGTTGGAAATCTCAGCTGATGAGGAGCAAGGAGAGATCCTCTTTGTTCTTTGGTGTGGGTCTTTTAGATACGCTTGCCAACGAACTGCATGGCAGGTCAACATATGTCTGGTCAAGCATGTGGTACCCAAGCGGGAGATATTTTGGCCACGCGAGATACGCTTGAGACATATGTTGCAAATAGCAGCGGTGCGATCTGATGCACTCGTCTCAAAAAAGGCCCACACCAAAGAACTTTTTGAATAACGCGCAGAGACTGCAGCGCCCTGCACATGTGGAGCTTTGGGGTGTGATGCAGTCAATGTGCTGCCCTTAGGCTGGCCCCTGGAGGGCATCCTGCCTCGTTGGTGATGTGCTGCCGCCTCCTCCTCCTCCTCCTCCTCCTCCTCCTCCTCTCTCCTATCAGGCACCCACGTTGAGTCAGTGACCTCATCATCCCCTCCCTCCTCATCACTGGAGCAAACCTGGCAGTATGCTGCAGCAGGGGGAGCATGACTGCCAGATTGCTGTCCTTCTTGGGCACCCCCTCTGTCCGCGCTCATGTTACTGCCTTCATCGAGCTCAGTATCGTCATCAGAGCCTTCCAAACGCTGGGCATCCTCCTGGAGCATGTACCCAACACTGTGGTCAAACAGTTCGAGGGAATCCTCATGAGGACATGGTGGAGCTAGGGAAGGAGTCACTGATGACATTGAGCTGAGGGAAGAGGCCGCTGCTTTGCCAGACAAAGCACCCTGGGCATGGGTGAGAGAGGATGAGGAGGATGAGGACGGCTTGGTCATCCACTCGACCAAGTCTTCCGCATGTTGCGGCTCAACATGGCCAGCTGCCGAAAAAAAGGCCAAGCGTGTCCCATGGCCACGTGCTGATGAGGATGCACCGTCTCCACGACCAGCACTAGACACAGAGCCTGCTTGCCCTCTCTTATTGGCTTGTGACTGTCTGCCTCTCCTTCTTGGCCTTCCAGACATACTAATGGCCTGTAGCTGCACTAAGCTGGGATAGAACACCTGTAATTTTCTTCAAGTAGCTTTATATACTGTAACCAGACAAGCCTGCCTGTCAGTAGGAAGATAACAGGAACGGATCTAGCTGAACACTGTGAGCAGGACGCACTGTACTAAATGTAAATAGTCTAGCTGCCTGACCGTGGTACTAATAGGATCAAATAGAACACCTGTAATTTTCTTCAGGTAGCTTTATATACTGTAACCAGACAAGCCTGCCGGTCAGTAGGAATTTAACAGGAACGGATCTAGCTGAACACTGTGAGCAGGACGCACTGCACTAAATGTAAATAGCAGGAACGGATCTAGCTGAACACTGTGAGCAGGACGCACTGCACTAAATGTAAATAGTCTAGAAGATAACAGGAACGGATCTAGCTGAACACTGTGAGCAGGACGCACTGCACTAAATGTAAATAGTCTAGAAGATAACAGGAACGGATCTAGCTGAACACTGTGAGCAGGACGCACTGCACTAAATGTAAATAGCAGGAACGGATCTAGCTGAACACTGTGAGCAGGACGCACTGCACTAAATGTAAATAGTCTAGAAGATAACAGGAACGGATCTAGCTGAACACTGTGAGCAGGACGCACTGCACTAAATGTAAATAGCAGGAACGGCTCTAGCTGAACACTGTGCGCAGGACGCACTGCACTAAATGTAAATAGCAGGAACGGATCTAGCTGAACACTGTGAGCAGGACGCACTGCACTAAATGTAAATAGCAGGAACGGATCTAGCTGAACACTGTGAGCAGGACGCACTGCACTAAATGTAAATAGCAGGAACGGATCTAGCTGAACACTGTGAGCAGGACGCACTGCACTAAATGTAAATAGCAGGAACGGATCTAGCTGAACACTGTGAGCAGGACGCACTGCACTAAATGTAAATTGCAGGAACGGATCTAGCTGAACACTGTGAGCAGGACGCACTGCACTAAATGTAAATAGTCTAGAAGATAACAGGAACGGATCTAGCTGAACACTGTGAGCAGGACGCACTGCACTAAATGTAAATAGCAGGAACGGATCTAGCTGAACACTGTGAGCAGGACGCACTGCACTAAATGTAAATAGCAGGAACGGATCTAGCTGAACACTGTGAGCAGGACGCACTGCACTAAATGTAAATAGCAGGAACGGATCTAGCTGAACACTGTGAGCAGGACGCACTGCACTAAATGTAAATAGCAGGAACGGATCTAGCTGAACACTGTGAGCAGGACGCACTGCACTAAATGTAAATAGTCTAGAAGATAACAGGAACGGATCTAGCTGAACACTGTGAGCAGGACGCACTGCACTAAATGTAAATAGCAGGAACGGATCTAGCTGAACACTGTGAGCAGGACGCACTGCATTAAATGTAAATAGTCTAGATAGAAGATAACAGGAACGGATCTAGCTAAACTGAATACAGTGTATATATATATATGCAACAACTGGGATGCATATATATACACAATACACTGTAAGTGCAGCTAACTGACTGACTGTTCTGCCTAATCTATCTAACTCAAATCAAATGACACTCTCTCTCTCTCTCTCTATCTCTCAGCACACCGGAACACACACTACACAGGGCCGCCGTGCAGGCGGCCTTATATAGTGTGGGGTGTGTACTAAATCCCCTGAGCCATAATTGGCCAAAGCCACCCTGGCTTTGGCCAATTACAGCTCTCTCTACTGACGGCGCTGTGATTGGCCAAGCATGCGGGTCATAGTGCATGCTTGGCCAATCATCAGCCAGCAATGCACTGCGATGCCGCAGTGAATTATGGGCCGTGACGCGCCACACGAATTTAGCGCGAACGGCCCATAACGTTCGCAATTCGGCGAACGATCGAACAGCCGATGTTCGAGTCGAACATGGGTTCGACTCGAACACGAAGCTCATCCCTAGACCAGAGGGGTTTCACATTTGGAAATGTACTGGATATATGAATTACAGTCTTTTTTTCAGCGTGCTTTGAACAATGAGTGGGACATTAATGCCTTCGTTAATAAGGGTTAATGTTCTTTATTATTTTTATTTTATTTTGAATTCTGGGTGTAATGGATGTTCAGTTCACTCTAAAATCTAAAATACATTTTATAATGTGTTTGTTTTGATTACAATGTAATTTTAGAGTATATTATTTTATAAGGAATGTTGTATTGTTGGGTGATCCCGTGTCATGGGTCCCGCCTCATGGTGTCACTCTATTTAATATTTATTCCACTTATCCCCGTTCTAAGGTTTGTCCTTAGAGTTTGCAGTTTTTATTTTTAATATTTTTATTTTTTGGGTTTAGTCAGATTATCCCTTCATTTTATTTACAATCTTTGTTTATATTATCCTGTTTGTCATTGGTGTCATTTTGTGCCAATGTCATCTCAGGTTTTTATAAGTGAGGCTTGCACTCGGTTTTGATCTTTTTAGTGAGGTAATTTCTGGTTTGTGGCTCATGTTCTTTGTTTAATATATGGTTCCTTTTCATTTAGTGATGCTGTTTCTGCTCCCAACCTCTTCACAGTGAGGCTTGGAGAGCATCTGGCAGCGCTTGTATGCTTGTTCCTGGAGGTGATGTCGTTTCCTGTTCTGGCCTCTCCAAAATGAGGCTTGGAACACATGTGGTGATGACATCCTGTCTGTTCCCAGAAGTGATGTCACTTCCAGTTCCTGCTCTTTCAGATTGAGGCTTGGAGTGCAAGCCGTGGCGCCATTTTGTCTTTTTCAGGAAGTGGATGCTAATCCACACAATTGACACCATGAGGCTGTGGCTCATTACCCAGGTACCTTTTTATTATAAAAGTACAGTGCCTAGCAAAAGAGCACCCCAGATTATGGCTTTTAAGATGAAATGCATTGGGATGCTCTGGTGAAGTAACTGGTTTATTCCAAAGTGCTTTTTTTATCTACTAAAATGTGAGTGTACTTCCTTGTTTTTATTGAATAAAATACTTCTGATTTAAATGGGATTACACTATGTGCCTACTTTTTCTTAAATTTGTCCTATTGGAGCAACTATTGGCTCTCTGTCTATTATCTATCCCATTGAGGTCCATTGTTGGAGTTGGTCTTTGGTTGGAAGTCGTGTCCTCTGTGACAGTTTCCCCTGGGTGTGTGGCCCTGCAAGCCTAATTGACCCATTGGGTGTACACTCATTTGGGTTCAATTGCTCTGGTAAGCCTTTTGACTCTCTGGTGCATCACTTATCAAGTTTTGGTTTTCTTTTGTCACATCGTTATCCAGTTCAAGTGTCAGTTATTTTGAACCACGTTTGGATATCTACAATTCAGTGTTTGGTTCACCCGTCCAAACATTAAGGACTATAATTTATCTCTAAAAATTTTTTTTTTTTCCTTCACATTATGTCACATAGCACATTCATTTTTTTGGTCTATCATACATGTATCTTTAGTGTCAATACACATTGTCTGCATATATATGTTTGTTTCTTCCTGGATCATTTATGTGTATGTGTGTGTGTGTGTGTGTGTGTGTGTGTGTGTGTGTGTGTGTATATATATATATATATATATATATATATATATATATATATATATATATACATACACACACACTTATTGCAGCTCTCATCACTTACATATTTATCACCCAGCCTAGTATTGACACATGGCAGCAGTGCAGCTTGGGCAGGGATATGACACTTAAAGCAGAGTTTTACCCAAAAGTGGAAGCTCCACTTATCTGCCTCCCCCCCCCCCCCATTGCCACATATGGCACCTTTCGGCGGAGGGGAGTAGGTTCCTCTTTTTGACAGGTACCTGTCCCCACTTCAGAGAGATCTCGCAGCGGCGAGATCGCTCGGAAGTTCAGTCTCTCCCCCCCCCCTGCTGCTTGGCCATTCGGAAAGCGCAGCACGCTTCTGGCATATGCAATAGGGAACCGGCTGTGAAGCCACAAGGCTTTACTGCCAGTTTCCCTTACGGCCAGTTCACAACATAGAAACACAGTCTGGATGCATTTTTTGCATGCACGTTTTTGATGCTGGCACTTTTTCTAAACCGATTCATGTCATTCATTGTGTACTATTGTGTTGATCTCTGTGATTGGTCACATTGATCACATGGTATAGACAGGGCGAATCATAGCCCATCTATCATGTAATTAGCTGTGGCCAATAACAGCTAATCGCAACAATATACACTGAATCCTATTTCATGCAGTAAAAATGGTTGTTTATAACAGTGATATTCACTGTTATAAGTAATCACAGTGTGTAAAGCAAAAATAAATCCTGATCACCTCCCCAGAGTAGTACAGTGTCACTATGGTAATACTATATTGCTCTGGTCACAGTATGTAAAAAGAAAAGTGTTGTTAAAAAGAAAAAAAAAATATATAAAATATATATTTTTTTTTATATTCTCTCTAGACACTAGAATATGGCCCCATTCACACCTATGCAAATTAGATGCGCTTTTTCCCGCATCTTATTCGCATAGCAGGAGAAAGTGACTGGCTCCCTATGGAGCCGGCTCACATATCTCCGAGGCGCCTGCGGTGTCTTTGGCTCCATTTCAGGGCCTTATTCAGGCATAGAATCAGCCCTGATTCGTCCCTGAAACGGGGAACAGGGAAGCACAGCGCTCCTGTGCAATCCGCAGCGTGTTATAGTGTGAACCCAGCCTACTAGTATACATTTTAACCTAAATTTATGAAGAATAGTTAATTATTTGCAAAATGTTATGTACAGAAACTGATGTGGGTTTTTCAAAATTTTTGGTCTTTTTTTGTTCATTTAGCAAAAAAATAAAAACCCAGCAGTAATTAAATACCACCAAAAATTTCATATGGGTACAATGTTGCATGACTGCGCAATTGTCATTTAAAGTGTGACAGTGCTGAAAATTGGTCTGGACAGAGATAGGAAAGTGCCCAGTATTGAAGTGGTTAAATGTGGTGGCTGTCTTAGTTTTCTTTTTTTAGGCTTGTCTCCCTCTGTTTTCACCTGGTGATCTGGAGGTCTGTCTGGTAGGAGAGGACTGCTAGATAAACTAGCAGATTTAGATACACAAAACAAATTGAAGTCAAACTCCAGCTAACACTTTTTTAGGAAGTCATAGCAACAGTTTCTTTCCTTTTGGGATAAAGGTTTTACATAAATAAAAGCTGAGCAATGTAAGCAACCCTGTTAGCGTTAAATGTTTTTTTTCTCAACCCTCTAACTGCTACATCTGCTGGACATTTTGTTCTGTTGAAAAACAACAGACTTAGTGGCAGGATTACGAGGTGAAAATAAAAAGAAAACTTTAAAAAAAAAAAAAAAAAAAAAAACAGCCATCGCATCTAAGAATTGGTAAGCTGCAATTTAATAAATGTTTTCTCTTGAGTTTAAAAATCGGTTTACCTGCCATTTTTAAAAATGTTTTTTATGTTTTTGTTTATTCTTTTCAGGCATCAAATTGAAAAAAAAAAATCCCTTTTTTTTAATGTATGTTTCATTTTTAAAATAACGTTTCACAGCTCTGTGCCTGAAAATAAATTTTAGTGTTACAAAAAAAAACAAATGATTAATAAATAGAATCACACATAGGGCTCAGCAAGCATAGAACTCAATGAGAAGGTACAACATAAATCAACATACAGTATTTCACAAAAGAGAGCACACCCCTCACATTTTTGCAAATATTTTTATATCTTTTCATGTGACAACACTGAAGAAATGACACTTTGCTACAATGTAAAGTAGTGAGTGTACAGCTTGTCTAACAGTGTAAATTTGCTGTCTCCTCAAAATAACCCAATAAACAGCCATTAATGTCTAAACTGCTGGCAACAAAAGTGAGTACACCCCTAAGTGAAAATGTCCAGATTGGGCCCAATTAGCCATTTTCCCTCCCTGGTGTCATGTGACTTGTTAGTGTTACAAGGTCTCAGGTGTGAATGGGGAGCAAATGTGTTAAATTTGGTGTTGCTGCTCTCATTCTCTCATACTGGTCACTGGAAGTTCAACATAGCACCTCATGGCAAAGAACTCTCTGAGGATATGAAAAAAAATTATTGTTGCTCTACATAAAGATGGCATAGGCTATAAGAATATTGCCAAGACCCTGAAACTGAGCTGCAGCACAGTGGCCAAGACCATACAGCTGTTTAACACCACAGGTTCCACTCATAACAGGCCTCGTCATGGTCGACCAAAGAAGTTGAGTGCACATGCTCAGAGTCCTTTCCAGAGGTTGTCTATGGGAAATAGACGTATGAGTGCTGCCAGCATTGCTGCAGAGGTTGAAGGGGTGGGGGGGGGTCAGCCTGTCAGTGCTCAGACCATACGCCACACACTGCATCAAATTGGTCTGCATGGCTGTTGTCCCAGGAGGAAGCCTCTTCTAAAGATGATGCCTGCAAACAGTTTGCTGAAGACAAGCAGACTAAGGACATGGATTACTGGAACCATGTCCTGTGGTCTGATGAGACCAAGATAAACTTATTTGGTTCAGATGGTGTCCAGAGTGTGTGGCGGCAACCAGGTGAGGAGGACAAAGACAAATGTATCTTGCCTACAGTCAAGCATGGTGGCGGGAGTGTCATGGTCTGGGGCTGCATGAGTGCTGCCGGCACTGGGGAGCTACAGTTCATTGAGGGAACCATGAATGCCAACATGTACTGTGAAATACTGAAGCATAGCATGATCCCCTTCCCTTCAGAGTCTGGGCCACAGGGCAGTATTCGATCATGATTATAACCCCAAACACACCTCCAAGACAACCACTGCCTTGCTAAAGAAGCTGAGGGGAAAGGTGATGGACTGGCCAAGCATGTCTCCGGACCGAAACCCTATTGAGCATATGTGAGGCATTCTCAAAAGGAAGGTGGAGAAGCGCAAGGTCTCTAACATCCACCAGCTGTGAAAGAGGACTCCAGTGGCAACCTGTGAAGCTCTGGTGAACTTCATGCCCAAGAGGGTTAAGGCATTGCTGGGAAATAATGGTGGCCACACAAAATATTGACAGTTTGGGCCCAATTTGGACATTTTCACTAAGGGGTGTACTCAATTTTGCTGTCAGCGGTTTAGACATTAATGGCTGTGTGAGTTATTTTGAGGGGACTGCGAATTTACACTGTTATGCAAGCTGTGTACTCACTACTCTACATTGTAGCAAAGTGTCATTTCTTCAGCGTTGTTACATGAAAAGATATAATAAAATATTTACTAAAATGTGAGGGGTGTACTCCACTTTTGTGAGATACTGTATTCATTCATTAATGGCTGAGATTTGCTATTTTCCACACCTAGGCATTAAGCTCCAGTCAGTTTGATGTAATCAAGACCCATATAGCAAGCTGTAACAGCCAAAGCGGTTACAGTAACATAGTAACACTGTTAAAAACCATAGTAACTGTGTTTAAACCTGACAAATATTAGAAGTGTTTTTTTCTATTATTTTTAGCTCTTTTTACCTGTGAAATAATAACAAAAAAATTTGAAAGACAACACTGCCAAACAGAACTTTGATTGTTGCCCAAGAAAAACACACAAATCACTTCAATATCATAACTACAAAATGATTGCTGAATCAATATGCCCTTTGCTGAAATGTAAAAATTGTTTTTACTTAGCGGAAAACAGCTGTACAAAAAGGAAGTTATATATTTTAAGAAGGAGAGCTGCATGTACTGTATGCTATATTTGAGATTTTAAAGTGGAGTTAGAGGCTTTTTTTTATTCTGTAGCGTTTCATACTCCTTACCAAAGTAGCTTACATGTCACATTATTGCTTTTGCAGCTGGAATTCTTGATATAACAGGCACTATTTAAGTTCTGATCAGGGGAACAATTCATATGGGTTGTGGCGATAGCTATATTAGTATGGAGGCAATTCTGCTACTTCCAATGCCCCAGGGGTTATTGAAAAATTCAAGTTGGCTTAAAGAACTTTGACGATATCGTGATCATGTATGATGAGCTGTAGAACTAAGTGAGAGAAACACTAGGACCTTGAACGTGATTTGGGTTGTTTTATTAACCCCTTCCCAACCAGCCAACGCAGTTATACTGCGGTAGGTTGGCTCCCGTGGGCGAACCGTCGTAGTTATAAGTCAGCTCGCCTTTTGACTACTAGGGGGCGAGCATGCACCCGTGGCGCCATGCCGGAGCCAATGCGCATGCCCGGCGGTTGCGATGACTGCTGGGCACCTGCGATCCCTCCACACAGAGACAGAACGGAGATCTGTCAATGTAAACAGACAGATCTACATGCTGTCAGGGGAGAGGAAAGCGATCTGTTGTTCATACTAAATATGAACAACAATCGGTATCCTCACCCAGGCAGTCCCATCCTCCCACAGTTAGAATCACTCCCTAGGTAATACAGGTAACCCCTTGATCGCTCCCTACTGTAAACACCTTTCCTGCCAGTGACATTTACACAGTAATCAGTGCATTTTTATTGCACTGATCGCTGTATAATTGCCAATGGTCCCAAAAATGTGTCAAAAGTGTCCAATCTGTCTGCCATAATGTTTTAGTCACAATAAAAATCTCTGATCACCGTCATTACTAAATAATTCCATAAATCTTTCCCCTATATTGTAGATGCTATAACTTTTGTGCAAACCAATCAATATACGCTTATTTTATTACCAAAATAATGTAGAAGAATACATATCAGCCTATACAGAGGAAAAAATGTGTTTTTTTTTTTTTTTAATTGGGGATATTTATTATAGCAAAAAGTACAAAATATTGTAAAAGAAAGCTCTATTTGTAGGAAAAAAAAAAGGACGTCAATTTTGTCAGTTAAAGCGACGCAGTGCCGTATCGCAAAAAATGGCCTGGTCATTGAGCAGCCAAATCTTCTGGGGCTGAAGAGGTTAATGCACTATTGGAATCATAGGGGTTGATTTACTAAAACTGGAGAGTGCAAAATTAATCAATTAAGCTTTGACAAAAAAAAAACTTAGAAGCTGACTGGTTTCTATGCTGAGCTGCACCAGATTTTGCAGTTTCAGTAAATCAACCCCATAGTGCTGTTCCATCCCTATAAAAAATGTAAATATTAATACTGAATAATCTCTATTTTATCCTATACACTTCCCAGCCACTTTATTAGGTACACCTGTTCAATTACTTGATAATACAAATTGCTAATCAGTCACTCACATGGCAGAAACTCAATGCATTTTGCCATCTAGATATGGTAAAGACAGCTTGCTGAAGTTCAAACCAAGCATGGGAGAAGAAAGGGGATTTAAGTGACTTTGAACGTGGCATGGTTGTTGGTGCCAGACGGGCTGGAGTATTTCAAAAACTGCTGATCTACTGGGATTTTCACGCACAACCATCTCTAGGGTTTACAGAGACTGGTCCGAAAAAGAGAAAATATCCAGTGAGTGGCAGTTGTGTGGATGAAAATGCCTTGTTGATATCAGAGGTCAGAGGAGAATGGGCAGACTGGTTTGACATGATAGAAAGGCAACAGTAACTCGTATAATCACTCGCTACAACCAAGGTATGCAGAATACTATCTCTGAACGTACATCAAACACGTCGAACCTTGACGAAGATGGGCTACACCAGCAGAAGAGCATCGGGTGCCACTCCTGTCAGCTAAGAAAAGGGAACTGAGGCTACAATTTGCACAGGCTCACCAAAATTGGACAATACAAGATTGGAAAAACGTTGTCTGGTTTGATGAATGTCAATTTTTTTTTTTTCAATAATTTTTATAGAATTTTTCAGAATATTAACATTCAAACAGTTATATAAATATGCATTGGTATATTATGGTATGTCAGCATGTGACTGTATATAGTATAACAGTAGTATTAAGTAAAACAAGTTAGTTAACCGCTTCCCGACCGCAACACGCAGATATACTGCGGCAGAAGGGCACGTACAGGCAGATTAATGTACCTGTACATTGCCCTTTAAGAGGCGGCTCGCGTGCGCGCTGAGAGCTCCCATGACCATGATCGCAGGTCCCGCAGACTCGATGTCCGCAGGCATACCCGCGGTCGTCTCACGGTGAGGAAGAACGGGGAGATGTTAATGTAAACAAGCATCTCCCCGTTCTGCCTAATGACACTGACACTGATCACGCTCCCTGTAATCAGAAGCGGTGATCAGTGATGTGTCACACACAGACCCTCCCCCCCCCCACAGTTAGAATCGCTCCCTAGGACACACTTAACCCCTACAGCGCCACCTAGTGGTTAACCCCTACACTGCAAGTGACATTTTTACAGTGATCAATGCAATTTTATAGCATTGATCGCTGTATTGATGCCAATGGTCCCAAAAATGTGTCAAAATTGTCCGATATGTCTGCCATAATGTTGCAGTTACGATAAAAATCGCTGATCGCCGCCATTACTAGTAAAAAAAATTATCAATAAAAATGCCATAAAACTATCCCCTATTTTGTAGACGCTATAACTTTTGCACAAACCAATCAAAGGCTTATTGTAATTTTTTTTTTTTTCCAAAAAATATGTAGAAGAATACGTATCGGCCTAAACTGAGGAAAAAGACAATTTTTATATATTTTTGGGGGATATTTATTGTAGCAAAAATTAAAAAATAATGCGTTTCTTTCAAAATTGTCACTATTTTTTTTATTTATAACGTAAAAAATAAAAAACGCAGAGGTGATCAAATACCACCAAAAGAAAGCTCTATTTGTGGGAAAAAAAGGATGTCAGTTTTGTTTGGAAGCCACATCGCACAACCGCGCAATTTTCAGTTAAAACGATGCAGTGCTGAATAGCAAAAAGTGCTCTGGTCAGGAAGGGGGTAATTTCTTCCTGGGGCTGAAGTGGTTAACAGATGATATTATAGGTCTTTATATTTTACGATCCAAATCTTCCAGTTACTATCAAATTTCTTACATATTAGAGAGTTAATCACCAGAAGGTGTTCAAAGGTATGGTTTCCGGTTGACTAGTTTTATCACGTCAGATGGATTGATAGATATTGCATCTTTCCAGTTGTGGAGTACTAGAGTATGGGTTGCCAGAAAAAATGTGGGTGAATACTGCTCTATATCTGGGAGGGAATTTTTCTATTCCTATATAAAGGATTGCTAGTGATGGGTTGGGAGGTGTTCCTGTGATTGATGAGATCATCTGGAACGTTTTGTTCCAAAGGCTTGTTATGCTCGGGTATTCCCATAGTGTGTGTAGTAGGTTACCAATTTGTCCACTTCCTCCAGCATAAGGGAGATGTGTCTGGAAAAAATGTGGCAAGTCTATATGGAGTGTAGTGCCATCTATTGGTTATTTGGAGCAGAATTTCCCAGTGATTACACAATGGGATGCTTTGTGATGAATCTCAATTTCAGCTGCGACATTCAGATGGTGGGGTCAGAATTTGGCGTAAACAACATGAAAGCATGGGTCCATCCTGCTTTGTATCATCGGTTCAGGCTGGTGATGGTAGTGTAATGGTGTGGGGGATATTTTCTTGGCACACTTTGAGCCTCTTAGAACCACTTGAGCATTGTTTAAATGCCACAGCCTAGTATTGTAGCTGACCATATAGACAAAGGTCATTGGTGTTGTCATCAGAGTGGCACTGTGGACAGCACAGGAAATTATAATATGCCATGTCATAAAAATTATTAAAAGAGTTTAGAGGTTTGGAAAGAATAGACTTTCTAGGCATGCTTGAAAACAATGTTACAAAAATATTTTTATTTATAACAATTTTATGGACAAACAAATATAAAGACATATACATTTTGTGAATGTGGCTAAAAGATTTTCTCAACGGTCTGCCATCTGTTCAGAGTCCTTGCAGGCTCACTGTTTATAAATGGTCGGCCTGAGCAATCCTAAGTATGGGAAATGCCACAATACAGTAGCATACAAGGTAACCTGAAGAGATACAATCCTATGGTAGCTACCCATTATCAACTACCATAGGATTGTACCTTATCTTTACAATTTTGGCCTTTTAGTCCCCTTGCAGTTTGATTGTGGTGTGAAAGTTATGCTCTGCTAGCTGTGTTCCTAATATCCCCTCTCAATTGATTAATTGCCAGATTCTATCCACACCCAACACACAGTATAAAAACAAGGCCTTCCTTACGGGAGAACACATACAGGGGGCTACACATACAGGGGTTCTTCCAACATGCTCTCTTTACCTCTCCTCCTTTTCACAATTGCTGCCTCTCTCCTTAAACTCTCTTTTCTTCACCCCTCTGCTCAACCCCACAATCTGTATATATCACCCTCACTTCTCCCCTTCCCCCTATTACTGCACTCATCACCTCTTTCTAACTCTAAGCCCACTTGCTAACAAACCCCCCAGTTTACTGAAGCATGTCCCCTCATATGAATCATATTTTCATATTACCTCCCTTACTCTTCTGCTTCTCCTAACTGCTGGAGATATTTCCCCAAACCCTGGGCCTCCCTTATTTAACTCTGCCCAACACCATCACCCTACACCCTCTGGCAGTAGTCGCAATCTACGCAATTTAGTCTCCATTCCTCTTCTTCCCACCGCCAGCCTCCCTCTCTCCTGCACCCTCTGGAACGCCTGCTCTGTCTGCAACAAACTTACTGCTGTTCATGACCTCTTTGTCACTAATTCCTTTAATCTACTTGCTCTCACTGAAACCTGGCTCCACGAACATGACACCCCTTCTCCTGCTTCCCTCTCCCTGGGTGCCCTTTACTGGACTCACTCCCCTAGGCCTAATGGACGCAAGGGAGGTGGAGTGGGATTCCTCCTATCCCCCCAATGCACCTTCCAGGTTATTCATTCTCCTCCCCCTTTTTCTCTCTCATCATTTGAAGCCCACTGTATACATCTATTCTCTCCTACTTCCCTGAGAATTGCTGTGATCTACCAGCCCCCTGGACCATTATCGACTTTCCTTGATGAGTTTTCTGCCTGGCTACCCTACTTTCTCTCTTCGGAAATTCCCACAATCCTTCTTGGTGATTTCAACATCCCTTCTAATACAAACACTACTGCTACTTCTAAACTTCTTAGTCTAACCTCTTCATTTGACCTAAAACAATGGGTACAGGCTTCTACTCACTCTGATGGCAACACCCTTGACCTTGTATTCTCCTACCTATGCACTCCATGCAACTTCTCAAACAATCCTTTTCCTCTTTCTGACCATCACCTTATTAGTTTCTCCCTCCCCCTGTCTTCCTCCACCTTTCCCTCCAATCGCCTAACCATCACCCGTAGACATTTTCGCAACTTCAACTCCTCTCTCCTCTATTCTGCTACTAACCACCTCTATGACAAAATCTCTCCCCTGTCCTGCCCCAACCAAGCCACGTCCATCTACAATAAATACCTGTCCTCCACCCTGGACAAGCTCGCTCCCCTCACTACAAGCAGAATCAGGCCTCGACCCCTACAACCCTGGCAAACAGATGACACAAATTCTCAAAAAACGTAGTGGCGCTCTTGAGCGTCTGTGGCACAAGACTAAGTCTCTCAGACTTCAACCAATACAAATCTCACCTCCAAAAATACAATTCTTTCCTCCACACTGCCAAGCAAATCTATTTTACAGCTCTTATTAACACCTTCTCATCTAGTCCCCGTAAACTCTTCTCTACCTTCAGCTCTCTACTTTGTCCTCCACCGCCTCCACCCACTGACTCACTCACTGCCCAGGAGATCGCTAATCACTTCAAAAACAAGATTGATACAATCCGCGATGAAATCTCCACTGTACAGGTATCTCCCCCAGCTAAGACCCCATGTCAACAGGTACTACTGACACTCCCCCTATTCAAATCTGCTACTACAGACAAAGTTGCTAAACTCCTTTCTATCACCCACCCAACCACCTGTCCCCTGGACCCTATTCCCTCTCATATGCTACGGTCACCCTCTGACTCCATCCTAAACTCTCTAACCCACATTTTCAAGCTCTCCCTCACCTCTGGCATCTTCCCCAATGCTCTAAAACATGCACTGGTCACCCCCATATTTAAAAAGCTATCCTTGGACCCTACCAATCTTAACAACCTACGCCCTATCTCCTTGCTCCCCTTTTCCTCTAAACTCCTTGAACGCCTGGTTTACAACCAACTGAGTGACCACCTCATTAAAAATAACCTTCTTGATCCCCTTCAATCTGGATTTCGCTCCTCAACACTCCACAGAAACTGCTCTTTTAAAACTCACAAATGACCTACTAACTGCAAAAACCAACGGACACTATTCTGTACTCCTACTTCTGGATCTTTCAGCTGCCTTTGACATGGTTGACCACCCCCTCCTCAAAAAACTTTACTCCCTTGGTCTCCATGACTGTGCTCTTCAGTGGCTCTCATCCTACCTATCCCAACGCACCTTCAGTGTAACTTACAATTCTACTTCCTCCACTCCTCTTCCCTTCTCTGTCGGGGTCCCCCAAGTTTCTGTTCTTGGACCTCTTTTTTATTTTCAATCTACATCTCTTCCCTGGGTCAGCTCTCACGGCTTTCAATATCATTTCTATGCTGATGACACACAAATCTATCTATCCACCCCTCAACTCACTCCATCAGTCTCCTCACGCATCATTAACTTACTAACCGACATATCTGTATGGATGTCACACCACTTCCTCAAACTCAACTTGTCCAAAACTGAGCTTATAATATTTCCTCCCCCACGTGCCTCTTCCCCTGACTTCTCTGTCAAGAGCAATGGCACAACCATCCACCCCTCCCCACATGTCAGGGTGCTAGGTGTTATCCTGGATTCTGAACTCTCCTTTCGGCCCCACATCCAATCACTTTCCAAAGCTTGCCGCCTCAACCCCCGCAACATCTCTAAACTACGTCCCTTTCTAACCAATGAAACCACAAAGCTCCTGATTCACTCCCTGGTTATCTCTCGCCTCGACTACTGCAATTCCCTCCTCATTGGCTTACCTTTAAATAGACTATCCCCCCTTCAGTCCATCATGAATGCTGCTGCCAAACTCATCCACCTTACAAACCGCTCAGTGTCTGCTACCCCTCTCTGCCAATCCCTCAACTGGCTGCCACTTGCCCAACGAATTAAATTCAAAATACTTACAAGTTACAAAGCCATCCACAACTCTGCCCCCAGCTACATCACTAGCCTAGTCTCAAAATACCAACCTAATCGCCCTCTCCATTCCTCCCAGGACCTCCTGCTCTCTTGCTCCCTCATCACCTCCTCCCCATATCCGCCTCCAGGACTTCTCCCGAGCCTTGCCCATCCTCTGGAATTCCCTACCCCAATCTGTCAGACTGTCTCCAAATTTATCCACTTTTAGGCGATCCCTGAAAACTTTCCTCTTCAGAGAAGCCTATCCTGCCTCCATCTAACAACTGAACTATTTTCTCCATTAGCTCATCCCCCACAGCTATTACCCTTTTGTATAACTTGACCCTCCCTCCTAGATTGTAAGCTCTAACGAGCAGGGCCCTCTGATTCCTAATGTATTGAATTGTATTGTACTTGTACTGTGCTCCCTAATGTTGTAAAGCGCTGCGTAAACTGTTGGCGCTATATAAATCCTGAATAATAATAATAATAATAATAATACTCCTTTTACAATATATGCCTATCAGCCAGATGAGGTCTTAATAGCTGAAAGAGGCTGAGACATACACAGAGCTTATTCTAGTGGAAACAAAATAAATGTCCACAGCAAACCAAAAAAGTGAACTAAAGGTTTGAATAGAAGCTTCAAATGGAACACACTGAGTACAAAAAACTTTAACTGATGCAAAAAAAGACACATGTAAACATTACAGCTGGCTATTGAGCCAAAATGAACAAAACCTTCACCAAAAGTGTAAAAACATTATGCCGCCGTTGTTACAATATGAATAAAAGCAGCCCGGGCTAACTTGCACACAGACATTCACTTCTCACATACACTGGGGGTGTGACTAGATGTTTGACAGTCTGGGAATAGGCATCTGTTAATACTTAGGCTCCATGCAAATGGAGCTCAAAAAGCTTTTTCTGGCAGAAAACGGTTGAAAAACACGCTTTTAACAGCGTTTTGTACTAGCGTTTAATATTTGCGCAAATGTTTATCAAAACAATATTTTTACTAAAAATCCACTAAAATCATGATTAGCAGATACATAAACAGCAAATTTGACAAAATTCCTACTAAATATAAAAGCTTAACCTGTATTGAGTTAATAAATAACAAAGTTTTAATTTTTTACATTGCGCCTTTTTGAAAAATGGAGAAAATCGAACATACACAAAAATGTAAATATCCAAAATTCTCTAAAAAATCTGAAGGTTTTCATTTTTCCTTTACAGCTTTCAGAATTTGTGAAAGACCCCCAAAACCATATGTTTGGTAAGGTGCTACTGATTTTTTTTTTTTTATACCCCACGGTATTTGTGCCAATGTTTATTAAAACAATATATTCGCAAAAAATACACTTAAACCATTATTAGCAGATAGATACGCAGCTAACTTTACAAAATTCCTGATAAATCCCTACTAAATATAAAAGCTTAACCTGTAAGGAGTTAATAGACAACAAATATTTGTAAATTTTATATTCCATAAAAAAGATCCATTTAGACTCAAGTTGGCTGAGGGTTCTCACCTTGTGGCCCCCTCGCCACGGTCGTGTGTATGGTACAATCCCCCAAAATTTTAATGGGTGGGGTTCTTATTGTGGTATTTAGCAAAGTGTCTGGACACACTGTATTTATCATAACTGTTTTGTATATTTTGGACATGTTCTTTAAGGCAAATTTTGAACAATATTTTGGTGCGACCAATATACTGAAGGCCGCAACTGCACTGGAGCATATACTGCTCCTTCAGTATTGCACCCGATAAATTCTTTTATATCGTACATGGTGCCATATCTGTTAAATTGAAAACCTAATTTCTTCTCGTCAGGACGTTTCATAGGGGTGCATGCATAACACCTTTTACATGGGTAAAAACCTTTACCAGTAAAAAATGTGAAGCTCTTTTTAGGAGGGTCAATCACACTTTTGACTAGTTGATCGCGAAGAGTGGGGGCTCTCCTATAGGGGGCCACAAGGTGAGAACTAAATGGATATTTTTTATGGACACCTTTGCACCCAATGGGCTTAACATTGAGTTTGATCCCAATACTTTTCTCAGCGATTTTTAGATTTTTGCTAAAGTTTTGTGCCATTTTAGTGGCTTTTTATCCTACATTTTGGACTTTGGTTCAACTTCTGTCACCCCACTTCTATATGATATTATATATCATGTTTTATAAGGTTTCCTATCTAGGGTTTTATAGATTCTATGTGTGCATTATCATATAGGGTCTATGTGTTTTATATTTTTTATATTATATTATTTTTACATGTTCAAAGATTCTAGTATTTTCTGTTCTTAGTGACACTATCATTATATTGGTTTAACTAGTATGCAATTTGCACCTTAACCATCTGTTTTTCATCCTTGTGTCATTTTTGATATTCTTGTGGCTCCTTTTTAAATATTTTCCAATCGGTTCGTATTTTTATTTACACATCAGTCCTTCCATTGTGTACATGACTTGTCTATCCTTTTTCTTGCCCCTTAGTGTCATTTGTCTGTTTAGTATAATGTCCCTTGCTATGGTTTTTTTTTTTTTGTGTGTTCGCATTGTGAGTTGTTATGCTCGTTCGATCGCAGTATTATACTGTGCCAGGAACAAACGAAAAATGGCTGCCCTAATGTGTTTCTATGAGAGACCATAGTAAAATGGCTGACGCCATTCATTTCAATGGCGGGCTAAGGGAAAATGGCCACCGTCTATTTAATTGATTACACTATTTAAAGACAGGACTT
Organism: Aquarana catesbeiana; assembly: GCF_042186555.1. Classification (NCBI taxonomy): domain Eukaryota; kingdom Metazoa; phylum Chordata; class Amphibia; order Anura; family Ranidae; genus Aquarana; species Aquarana catesbeiana. The sequence goes on along the minus strand of NC_133324.1, from coordinate 461,693,942 downwards.
TTACCTATTGTTTACCCCTGATGAAGTCACATGATGTGATGACACGCGTCGGGATTGGAGCAATAGGTATTATCAACATTTGACGGAAGGATACAAGCTCTGCACTCATGGTTTGCTGCAGTTTTTATTTCACAAAACGTGAGTTTGTTTTACTCTGCTTTTACACAATAAATTGTATTTTAAAAATGGGAAAGAGGTGCCCATAGCGTAATCCCGTTTCTAAACACCTTATACCGAGAAATACACCACAAGTGCTCTGGATAAGAGGGAGTACCAGGATTGTATTGAAGCTTACGAGCTTGGCGCTCGTTAATTGTCGTCTATGCTCTTATTTAAAAAGTGAGTGGAATAATTTTGGTCTGCCATATCCACCTCCCTTTCTTTTTATGGAATCAGGCTATGAACTTTATTTCTTTTTTTTTTTTTAATGCTTAAATCTCACTTATTGAGACCATCAAAGAAGGACTAAGCTATCAAACTAGGAGGGAATTATTGAATACTACCACCTGTGATTTACTCATGCTGTATACCTTACGGCAGTAAGGTGAGAGGCTTGCAGATACACAGGTGTCTTTACTGAAGATTTTTTCCAGCACTTTCTATTTGCCAATATTGGTGGAGGGATTCACTTTGTATGCATTTATACTTTCATAAACCTTATACTGGCACAGACTTATCTGTTGGATCACATCATTTGATTTGTCACTTTTGTTTTCACATGGACTTTGTCACTTTATTAATTTGCAGTTTATATGTTTGATAATTATTAGCACACGTTTTTGGTGTTATGGCACCTTTTGTGCACCTTTTGCATTTTTTCACACAGCGCAACATCATTATTTACCCATTCCCTATTTTTTTTTTCTGTTTAGGATCAGTTAACTAGGTGTTTGCAGCAGTGTCCCCTAGGTTTAATTTTAGACAGCGTGGGAGTAATCCATTTACACTAGAATTAAAAAGAAGGTGCTACTAATTTTTTTTTTTAGACCCTGCGGTGTATGCACAAATGTTTATCAAATCAATATATTCGCAAGAAATACATTAAAACCATTATTAGCAGATAAAAACACAACTAATTTTACAAAATTCCTGCTAAATCCCTACTAAATATAAAAGCTTAACCTGTATGGAGTTAATAAATAACAAATATTTGTACATTTTAAGTTGCATCTTTTCTCTAAAGTTAAATCTGGAGGTTTTAATTTTTCACTTAAAGCTTTCAGAATTTGTAAAAGACCCCAAAACCATACATTTTCTGAAAGCACATGGTCAATAGAATAAAAAGAAGGTGCTACTGATTTTTAAGGTAGTGGGATATGTATGCAAATGTTTATCAAATCAATATTTTTTCTAAAAATACACTAAAATCAATAGTGTACATAAACACAACATAACAAAATTCCTGCTAATTTGCTACTAAAGCATCATTCACATGGCATTCTAAAGTGTACGCCCATGTAGGGCCATGTTTATCTGCACAGGTATTCCCTGCATCCCCGTACAGGCAGTCCCATTTATGTCAATTGGGATGCAACGGCTACACAGACATAGCTGCTGTTCCAATCTGACATCTGTGTGGTTACACGATCCCGAAAGCAGACAGCGTGAGCTCAGGGACATGCATGCGGACTTACATGGATGTAATATTGTGAGCAACAGCTCTGTTCGTGCAGGTGCTACATCCCAAATGACATCAATGGAACTGCCTGCACAGAGATGCATGGAACACCTGTGCATGCCTGTAAAGGTATGTGGTATATGCCCTGTGTGAACAAAGCCTTAGGCCCCTTTCACACAAGCACACCGATTGGGTCTGCCTGTCAGTTTTTCAGGCAGGCCCAATTGGACCACCCATTGTTCTCTATGGAGAGGCTGATGTAAATGGACATGTGTCTGTTTACACCCGCCTGCATCTGATCCAGTCCAGTCCGCTAAAAACAGATGGATGGGGATTCCATTCCCATCCATCTAGTAGATCGGAATGGATGGTATCAGATGGAAATGGACAGACAGTCCATTTCCATCTGACCGCACCATAGAGAACAGCGGGCTGTGTCTGTGTCTGCTTTGCATCAGCAGAGTGGACACGGACCTGTCTTTGGCCTGCTCAGCAGGGATCAGCAGCCAGATCCCCGCTGAGCAGGCAGATCTGCTTGGTGCATTAGGGGTGCTTGTATGATTTTTGTTTTCAAGCCGCATGATTAATTGATGAATTGGCTTAAAAAAGGTTGGTCTCGGGCGCAGAGCATTGCACCCCAAACCCACCCACTTCTGACCAAAGCGAAGTAATATTAGCTATTGTGTTATGGCTTCTCCTCCTGGCCAATCAGGATGGATTAGGTTGGCCGGGAGGAGAAGCTGAGGAAGCCGTGGAGGGGTGTGGGGTGGGAAGGACCGTCCCCTTAGAGGAGTGAGTGCAGGGTGAGGCCTATCACTGTGGAGGGGAGAGTGCGGTGGGGGGGACTGTCACCGTGGAGGGGTGAGTGCAGGGGGAACTTTCACTGTGGAGGGGTGAGTATGGACAGACCTGTGGGGTCTTACTATGCTTGTGTTATGGTGTTTCTTTATTTTACTTTTTACAGATGCATAAAAAAAAAAGATGCATATCTTTTTTTTGAGACAGAACAGAGAAAGGGACTGAAGATAAGCTCTTTCTCTGTAGCACTTTACATGAATTAATGGAATAGAGATTCCATTCCTTCATGAAATGACAGTCTGATACATTGTAATACTCGCAGTTACAATAATCAGCTGTCAGTGGATATAGCATGTATACCAAGCCCCCCAAGCCACAACTTCTCCCTTCTCCCCTGCTGCGATCTCCAGCCTGACAGATCATAGCAGATGTGTTCAGGGAGAAGCAGGCGGAAGGTGGGAAGGATAGATGCCGCTCAGAGCGGCCATGGATCTGGGGGGTGCGGGGGCATTGGGGAGGTGATCAGAGGTATTGGGGGGACACATCTGGACCCCACCAAGCCCCATGCAGCACCTGAAGCCGGCGGGAGTGGCAGAGGAGGGATGCCGGATAATGATGGCGGCTGCGGGGAGGGGGTTTGTTGGGGGGGTCGGATCAGGTGGAGGGGGGGTAATTAGTGTTGGGGGAGAAGAAGGGTGGTGTAGGGGATAAGAGGGGGGTAGCTATAAGTGAAAGTTAGCAGTGGGAGGTGGAGAGACAGGGGACAGGGAGGAGGTGGCATGGGTGGGGGTGGTCACATTAAGGGTTAATAACACTGATCAGCAGGTTGTAATCCGCTGATCAGAGTTATAGAATTGTTCAGCAGAGTCTGCTGAACAATTCTGATATAAGCTTATGATCATTAAAGTGACCATAAGCTTATAGGAGAGGGAGATATGGGTCCATATGATGTACGGTCCTGGCAGTGAAACGGTTAAAGTTTTTTGTACTCATACCAGTGTGTTCCATTTGAAGCTTCTATTCAAACCTTTTGGTTTACTTTTTCTGTTTGCATGTTTCACATGGCTTCAGAAACCCCAGTTTTATTTAAGCTGAGTTGGTAGGGTACTTTTTATACTATCAGTCAGCGTGGATTATATGATAATATTAAATATATCATTTTTTTTATCCTGCAGTTTCTTTTCTTTTTAGGATAAATGTCCACAGCCCTTGGTGTTTAGGATTCTGTGCCTGTAAGTCATCATTATCTTCACAGTAGCTCCCTATAGACATCTATGGGCCTGAGTCACAAACATATGTAGTCTCACGGGATCTACTGCAGTGGCGATACCAGGACACTGAACATGTGGTGCAGGATAAAAAAAAACACAAGAGACCCGGATGGTAACTATGTAGTAGACTTATCCATTAAAGTCAACGTTGCAAAAATGACTCAAAATATATGATTATTTAAATACTTTATGCTTTCACTTTAATATCGCTTGTTCTTTTTAGAGTTTGCTTAACATGCTTTTTACATTTCCTCTGTACTGAACCGTGAAAACATTACTTAAAGCACTGTAAAGAAGCTTTTTGTTACTAAATATATCTCTGCGAAAAGTCAAATCTAAATTCTGCTGAGAAAATAATACCTAATCAAAACACATTAGTGAACGAGAAGAAAAAAACACTGTGCCAAAAGAGCAAACTTAAAACTACAAAATTATAAGAAAAAACACTAGATGCTGATTAAATCTGCTTTTATTAAATTGTAAATGTCATATATGTATTTAACATTTGAAGTGCTGTCAGTATGGTTATTAGAGTTGAAGGTTCTATGAAATGCAGGTAAATCATGTGCATTACATTTCCATGCTGAGTGCATTCTATAAAAATGTCTTAAATATACATTTTTGTCACTGGACACTTAGATTTAGCGTAAATGGTTAGAAATTTGAGGCTATTTACTTAGTTACTTGTTTAGTTTGTTTCAGGGGGAAATAAACTGTTGAGGTGGACTGCCAGGTTTTTCTATCTTGTGCATCCAAAATTAACAGACAGTGGGTGCTCCATTATTCGCTGCTGAAATATGAAATAAATCATCAAAATCATGTGTGCAGTGTATAGTGTGCAAAATGTAGGTTCACTTTGCAAAGTGAATGTTATTAAGTAAGGTGACGCTGTGTTCACCATAAATGACCAATCATGTGATGACTAAATCATGTTTTTTTTTAAATTTCTCACACATAGTTAGGTTTTCAAAGTAAACACATTTTAAACTACCGTAATTTGCTTTGCTAGGTGAACAGCCTCTTCTTAATAGATAACACTGTTATATATTAAATGAATTAATTTAGCTAGTTTTCCAATGAATGTCAGGGAGATGTCAGATGTATTAGAAGGTAAAGTTGGGACCTAATAAAAAAATTCTTGATTTTTTTTTTTTATATGGAGGTCTCAGTATTGACTGACATGAGCTTGGCTACTAATAGATAATGCCACAAGGCAGTTGAACGTATTTTGTTCTGAAAGAGAGTTACTATTTACTGGCCAATGAAAATGGCCAAAGTCTCTGGATTCAGAAGAAGACTAGGAAAATATAAAAGCACCAGGTAAAAGGATGCCATAATGAGCAAATAATATCAGCATACTTGTAAAATGTACAACATGGCAAAAGGTCTTTTGAGCCCCAAAGGAGGTTTAGATCCACTTTATTTATCCTAACAACTGCATTTTAATTTCTTCCATCAGTTCCTCCACCACCGTTATTACCTTTTTGTTTGACTTGACCCTCCCTTCTAGATTGTAAGCTCTAATGAGCATGGCCCTCCGATTCCTCCTGTATTGAATTGTATTGTAACTGTACTGTCTGCCCTCATGTTGTAAAGTACTGTGCAAACTGTTGGCACTATATAAATCCTGTATAATAATATTCAGACATTGGAATTTTTGCTATGTTTTTACTAATGTTTGTGCCTGAGATGTAATGCTTAGGAAATATTCATAAAACAAATGAAGAAAAGAGGGGCGTGGCTTGCGCCTCAGCCTTGAGCTCCACGAGCCGCCCGGAGAAACTAACAGCCACAGCAAGGATTCCTGCCCTCTCCAAACTACCTGACACTGCCCTCACACCCAGGGGACAGGTGTCCATAATGTCCTGAAAGAGGAAGGAAGAATGACAGCCACAAAAGCTAATGGCTTTCTTTCTGCAGCCAGCACTGAACGAGTGGGAGAAGGTAGTCTCGAGGGTGGTCCTCGAGGCTACCCTCAGGCTACACAGACCTCACTAATGCAGACCAGGGAGATGAGAGCAGCAGGATGGCGCCTTTGTCTCCCGGCAGTTCAGCTCCACACAGCCCAGCTTCTGGCAGCCCAGCTAAAGCACGGATGAGGATGGACTCGCCTCAAACAACTGACAGCCTGGTGAGTGAAATGAACAGCCCAGTCCACACTGAGCCCACATTTCAGTCCTCCATTGCCGCGTTCCCAACCTCAGGACAACCAGTCCTGGATACTGCAATGCAGGACCTGCTTATGCCCCTATATACATAACTATTAACAAATTTCTCATCCCTGATCCACAAATTCACCTCAGATTTGCAAACCATGGGAGACAGGGTACAGTGTATAGAAAACAAAATGAAAGAATGTACTACCACTGTAAATGACCTCATAGATGCCCATGAGGAAAACAAAGATGACCACTTAAAGATACAAGTGAAATTAGCGGATCTGGAGGAAAACTCTAAATGCAATAATGTCAAATTGTGTGGGGTACCAGAATCAGTCCCTTCCCAAGACCTGCACAAATACGCTAGAGATATGATCGCTGCACTACTTCCAGACCTTTCACCACTGGAGCTGACGATTGACAGGATTCACAGAATCCCCAAACCTCAGTACCTGGCTGACTCGATGCCCAGAGATATACTTATGTGTATATATTTTTTTCTGGTCAAGTAGTAATTGCTGGCCAAAACCAGGGCACTTAACACTTTACCACAACCCTACACAGGTGTCCAATTATTTGCATATTTATCGAAATACACTCTGCAAATGCACAGACAGCTCAACACAATCACCAAAGCCCTCACCAACCACCACATCACATATAGATGGCGCTATAAGCCACATTGCTGATTACCCACAATGGTATAACTCATTCCATCCTCCTTGTAGGGGGTGGCATAAAACTCCTACACACACGGGGCATCATTCCAGAACAACCTAGGGACACTGGAAACACTTGGAAGGATCTGAGATCCTCCCAGAACAACCAAGTACACTCCGGTCACCAGGGATCAAGACATGAGTAATGGAAACAAAATGCAAAACCCCCATATTCAGCTTTGTATTCTTCTGTGGCCACCGGCTCTGTTGTTCTAATAATAATAATAAGTGAACTCTTCCCCCCTGTTAAAAATATGGAAATGTGGAGCTCGCAAATGTTATTAAACATGTGTGATCAAGTATAGATGAGTGCAGATGTGAATATACAAAGCAAAAATACATATAAATAAAGTCCAAGTAAATGTGCTAAATGTTCTGATCCGCAATGGGAAAAAAACAACTCTGTTGTTCTAATAAGTGAACTCTTACCCTTGTTATTCTCAGCAGTTTCTGACCACTTATATAAGCTGCTTGTTCTTGTTTGTTAAACCCCTTTACCTGAGCATAACTTACCACGTTTGTGACTTGTTTGAAAATTTTTCTTCTACAGTTATGCCACTTATACACGGTTGGACTTTCCGGCGTACAATGTGTGATCAGAGCTTGTTGTCGGAAATTCTGACTGCGTGTAGGCTCCATCGGACAGTTTCCATCGGAATTTCCGTCGCACAAAATTTGATATCTGGTTCTCAAATCTTCCAACAACAAAATCTCTTCGCGTAAATTCCGATTGTGTGTACATATTCCCGATGCACAAAGTGCCACGCATGCTCAGAATCAAGCAGAAGAGTCGTACTGGCTATTAAACTTCATTTTTCTTGGCTCGTTGTAAGTGTTGTACATCACCGCGTTCTTGACGTTCGGAATTTCCGACAAGATTTGTGTGACCGTGTGTATGCAAAACAAGTTTGAGCCAACATCCATCGGAAAAAATCCATGGTTTTTGTTGTCGGAATGTCCAATCAATGTCCGATCATGTGTACGAGGCATTAGAGTTCGTTCTCCAAGCTACACACAGATTACCACAGTGTTTCCAGCGAAACCCGAGCTGAACAACCCTCGCTCCCAAGCTTCTGTTTTCCCAGCAGTAACTCTACATCTTACTTCTAGCAGTAAATACCACCTAACATCCAGTACCACTCATTCTAGCTCATCACAATGACTATCACTGTTCTTTCCTTAAATGTCAAGGGTCTCAAACATCCAGCCAAACGTGCCTCACTATGGAAAACTACCTCGGATCATAACTGTGATGTCTTGTGTGTCCAAGAGACACATTTTGCTATGGATACACAGAAGTAAGATTCAGAAAGGGCATTTACTTGTATGTGGTGACTCGCACCAGAAATGCAAATGTTGTGTTTCTGATGCAATTTTTGATGTTTCGTGTTTTGCGGTTTTTATTTTAACACTGTATATAGCTGGATGCTAAGCAGGGGGTTGGGAAGCCAGCCGCCGAATCCTTAACAACCGATGACTCATCAGCTAAATGTAAAAAAAAAAAAATGCTGGAAAAGTAATTGAGAAAAAAATGGCATAGAGTCCGCCCCCAGGTCAATACCAAGCCCTTTGAGCACCCGGTGCCGTCTCTCCAGGTGATGTCTTCTCCAGCTGCCATCTCTCCCAGTGCCATCTTCTCCTGCCGTCGTTCTCCCACTGCTGTCTTCTTCCTCGCATCCGGTTACCCGCTAAAAAAAATGTTCTTCTATATAGCCATGGGGCATGGCCATCCGATGGCATCACCTGAAGAGCTCGCCCAGGGTGATGTCATTGGATGGCCACGCCCCATGGCTATATAAGGGATGCCAGACAGCGGGCAACAACACAACGGAGGAAGACAGCCACAGAAGAAGAGTTTTTTTTTATAGTGGGTAAGCGAGGAAGAAGACAGCAGCGGGAGAAGATAGTACAAGAAGACAGTTTGGGGAGAAGACAACACCGGGAAGAGATGGTGGTGGGAGAAGACGGCCACAGGAGAGACGGCGGTGGGAGAAGATGGGGGCGGGAGAGATGGTGGCAGGAGAAGATGGGTCAGAGCTTTTTTAATAAAGGACTTGTCAAAAACCGGCTCTTGTTTTAACATTTCACTGCTTTTTGAGGTGAATGGGTAGAGGTATGATGTACCTCATTACCAATTCTCAAGGGGGGAATGGGATCTGGGGGCCCATTCTTAAAGGGGGGCTTCCAGATTCCGATAAGCCCCCTGCCCGCAGACCCTGACAACCCCCAAAGCGCCCATCCCCCCCCATGTTGCGGGCATGCGGCCTGGTTTGGTTCATGGGGGGGGTGTTCGCCCGTTCCCTCCCTTTCCTGACCTGGTGGGCTGCATGCTCAGATAAGGGTTTGGTATGGATTTTGGGGGGGACCCCATGCCATTTTTTTTTTTTCTTAATTTTGGTGTAAAGAAGTCCCCTTCAAATCCATACTAGACCCGAAGGGACGCCGTTCTTTTTTCCGCAATTCATTTTTACTGGCAATTTTTTTTTTTTTTTTTACATTCAGCTGTCAGTGGGGAATGCCTCTGACAGCTGATGACTCGTCGGTTGTTAAGGATGCAGCGGCTGGCTTCCCGGCTCCCTGCTTAGCAACCAGCTATATACAGTGTGTTTACATTAAAGAGAAAAAAACGTAAAACGCAAAATGCATGAAAACTGCATGGAAAACGCATACAAAATGAGGGTTTAAAAATGCAAAATGCACTGCAAAACATGCCTGAAAAATGCACAGCTACATAGATGTGAACCTAGACTTAAAGGGGGAGACTTACTAAAACTGGTGCACACAGAATCTGGTGCAGCTGTGCATAGTACCCAATCAGCTTCTAGGTTTTATTGTCGAAGATTAATTGATCAAGCTGAAGTTAGAGGCTGATTGGTTACTATGCACAGCTGCACCAGATTATATGTGCACCAGCTTAAGTAATTTCCCCCCAAAGTGTATGTAAAGCCAAAACTTTCTTTTAAGTTTTGAGTAGAGTGGGGAAGGGTTAGAATCAAGTTTTTACTGCTTTCTGTGACTCACTTTCTCATTTTTTTGTTTGCTCACCAAAATAGAAAATGATGGGGAACTTATAATTTTACAGTTGTCCTAAGAACAGGAATAGAGGGAAAATCTTCCAATGGGGACCCTTGTTCTGGGGAAATTTCTCTAAGAGAGGAATTTCCTTCACTTTGTGGAGATTTCTGTTCACTTCCGGTTATTCTGTTAAGGAGTTTTACTTTTTCACTACTGTATCCACAGCTGAAATAAATGCGGGTATCTTTACTTTAACCAGCTTTAACTCATTCAACCCACTGCTAATAATAAAAAAAAAAAAAAAAAAAAAAAAAAAGGAACACAGAGGCCAAGGCTCTGAATCATAAAAGTAGCAAACCTTAATGAACAAATAATCCACATTCACACTGAGGCAGAGGAAGAGCAGCATGGGAGAAGATGAGCAAACCACCAACACAGCAAACAAAGACCTTCAGGGATCGATGAGCTGAATAATGGAAAGCTGGTCCCGCCAGATGACACTCCACAGCGACGTCTGTTACCAGCCTGCCTGTCACTCACAGAGCTGATTTTGATGCCTGGAAGGGAGAGAGGGGGTGGGCAGATGCTTTTTGGGATGCCGTTCCTTTTACAAAGACCCTAATAAATAAAAAAAGTAAATATCCACATTTAAGCGTGTTAATCATATAATTTTTTTTCCTATCCAAATGATTGTTTTAGTAGTTCACTGAACAGCGTACACATCTGTCGGTCCACAGGAAATTAAAGCCACCACACTGTTTTATTTATTTTGCTTCTTTAAATATTATTTAAAGAAAACGTAAATAATTACAAAATGTGAAAAGGGAAAGCAATGCTTATATAAATTATTCAATTTCTTTACAATGCTCTGTGAAGAGAAATGCTAAATAGGCAAAGTAAAATAGAATAAAATACCATTAAATTCACCAAGAAATAACATAAAATATTATATTATCCTGAGAAAGAGATATAGGGGTCAATTCAATAAGAGTTAAATAACAAATAAAATGCAGTAAAATAGCTCTTGTGTTAAATCAGTTTTGAAAGTACAATTCACAAAGAATTGTGCAGTAATTAACTAGTGTGGTAAAGTTTTGATAATGGAGTAATTACCACATATTTCCATGCAGTAATTTATCGCATTAAGCTAATTTGCTAAGGAGCGGGCCGGGAAGTCGGCCGCCACGTCCTTAACAGATGACTCTGATGATTTATGAAAAAAACAGCTTGGGGTCCCCCCCAATGCATACCAGGCTCTTTTGGTCTGGTATGGATTTTAAGAGAAACCTCACCCCAAAATTTTAAGAAAAAAGCATGGGGCCCCCCAAAATCCACCTTGTCCACATGTTAATGGGAACAAGGGCCTCTTCCCCACAATCCTGGGCTGTAGTTGTGGGGGTCTGTGGGTGGGGAGCTTATCGTAATCTGGAAGCCCCTTTAACAAAGGGGGGACCCAGATCCTGGCCCTCCTCTATGTGAATGAGTATGGGGTACATTCTACCTCTGCTCATTCACCAAAAAAGTATCAAAAAGAAATAAAAACACACACAGTTTTTGACAATTCCTTTTATTTTTTTAAAAAAGTCCCCTGAAGTAGATCCAACATCAATCACGATCCCCGCTGCACCGCCAGACCCAAAAAAGAAGAGCAAAAAAACCTCTGGCCCTGACTAAGACTACCCCCTACTGCCTTCTCCTCCTTCTGAATAGCTAAGGGGAGGGGTCGCACAGTGATGTCACCAGGTGGCCCTGCCTCCTTATGACATCACCAGCCAGGAGTATGCTGGGGTGGTGATATCACATAGGGCAGGGCCACCCATTGATGTCACTGGGTTACTCCTCCCCTTAGCTGTTTAAGAACAGTGCCTTGTGCACTGGTCTGCAATCATGTTGGAATAGGAAGGGGCCTTCCCCAAACTGTTCCCACAAAGTTAGCAGCATAAAAATGTCCAAAATGTCTTGGTATGCTGACACCTTAAGAGTTTTCTTCACTGGAACTAAGGGGCCAAGCCCAACCCCTGAAAAACAACCCCACACCATAATCTCCTATCAGGAACCATGAATCAGACCGAGACAGAAGTAAAGTTAAATCACACTTGTTTAATAATAATAATAATAATAATAATAATTAATAATAAAGGTAAACAGAGCAAGCATAGTCAAAACAAGCCAGAGTTCAGTAACCGGATCGGGTAGTCAGCCAAGCAAATGTCAGAGAGCCAGAGATAAACGTAGTAGTACAGCAAGCAGGATCAGGAGCCAGAAGGAACGTCAGCCGAGCAAGTCTTCAACAGGAACGCAGGAGGAAAGTCTCTGTGATGTTGGGTTCACCACACAAAATAAGGCACAGCAGACAGTGTTGTGGGTGAAAAAAAAAAAAACACAGGTGTGGTTTATTTATGCTATATGCAATGAAAATTATAACAGCAAAACAAAAAAAGAAACATGAAAAGAAATCCTGGTCAGTTTGACCACTTACTACACAAGTAGATTCCCTATCTAACAACTGGGTGCAGCCTTGTGCTGCCCCAGTCCCTATCTCTCTTTTAGAAGTTTGCCACACAGGCCTTAACTCACTGCACAGGACCGATACCACACTCCCCAGTCTACACACACAGAACTGGTTACAGGATGGAGCATCCCCCTAAGCATGCTGGGGTTTTTTCTATAGGTCTTAATGAGCCCACTTACTTCAGCTGGGCTCATTAACTCTTCCCCTGCAGGACTCCCAGCACTCCCGCTAGTGGTATAAGTTGGCATAAAGCCTGAACCTAGGGCATACATATTTTCCATCCTGGATGCAACCAGGTGATTTTATTTGCCTGCTGTCACATACCCCCCCCCCCCCCTCTTGTTTCAACCTTGGGGTTGGAACACACGCAGTCAGGCACGCATGTACCTGAGACAAAGCATCCACATTCCCCATTTTAATGCCAGGGCGATGCTTTACTGTAAAGTTGAATTCCTGTAGGGCCAGGAACCACCTATTTACCCTTCTATTGGTCTCCTTGTTTTGAGCCATCCACTTTAAAGGAGCAGGTTAAGTAACCAGGTCAAAGTGCCTACCTAGCAGATAGTACCGAAGGGAATCTAGAGCCCACTTCACCGCTAAACACTCCTTCTCAATCGTGGTGTAATTTACCTCATGAGACTTCAATTTCCTGCTGAGGTAAATGACTGGGTGCTCTTCCCCATTCCAGACCTGGGACAACACTGCTCCCAACCCAATGTCTGATGCATCAGTTTGTACAAAGTCTTTAGAGAAGTCTGGTGAGTACAACACTGGCTGGCTACCTAAGGCTGTTTTTAAGGACTTGAATGCTGCTTCAGCCTCTGGGGACCATTTAACCATGACAGACTCTTTCTCTTTGGTCAGGTTGGTGAGGGGCACAGCCTGAGAAGCAAAATGGGGAATGAATCGCCGATAATAGCCAGCGATTCCCAGAAAGGCTCGTACCTGCTTCTTGCTGTTGGGACGTGGCCAACTCTGTATGGCCTCAACTTTATTGACTTTGGGCTTTATCACTCCCTTCCCAATAGTGTACCCAAGATATTTGGCCTCCTCCTGTCCAATGGTACACTTCTTTGGATTGGCCGTAAACCCAGCTTCCCGGATAGAGTCTAAGACTGCTTGCACTTTTGGCAGATGTGAGACCCAATCTGTGCTATGGATAATCACATCATCCAGGTAAGCTGCAGCATACTTCTGATGGGGCCTCAGAATCTTGTCCATTTTCCGCTGGAATGTTGCCGGTGCATTCTGAAACCAAAACGCATTCTCTTGTATTGGAATGCCCCATCTGGGGTTACAAACGCAGTTTTTTCCTTGGTGGACTCGGCCAGGGGAATTTGCCAATACCCTCTGGTGAGATCGAGAGTTGTCATGTATCGGGCTGTTCCCAGCCAGTCGATCAACTCATCTATACGCGGCATGGGGTAGGCGTCAAATTTTGTAACTTTATTCAATTGTCGAAAATCGTTACAAAACCGCCAGCTCCCATCAGGTTTGGGCACTAGTACGATAGGACTGGACCAGTCACTCTGGGACTCTTCTATCACACCCAATTCCAGCATCCTTTGAACCTCCCCATGTATTGCCTCCCGTCGGGACTCTGGTATTCTTTAAGGTTTGAGTTTTACCCTTTCTCCTGGCAGGGTGATAATGTCATGCTCTACACCAGATGTTTCTCCCAGCAGCTCAGAGAAAATCTCTTTGTTGCGAAGTATAAACTCTTTAACCTCCTGTTGTTGGGGTTTTGATAAGGTGACTGCGATTGCAATCTCAGGAACAAAGCAATCAGACTGGACCGGTGACAAAGTCTCTGCGACTAGGGATTCCCTATCCCTCCAGGCTTTCAACAGATTGACGTGATATACCTGTTCCGGCTTTCGCCTTCCTGGCTGTCTGACCCTATAGTTTACCTCACTCACTTTTTCAATGACTTCGTATGGACCTTGCCATTTGGCCATGAATTTGCTTTCAACTGTAGGGACTAGCACCAATACCCTATCCCCCGGGGAAAAAGTATGGGTCTTGGCCCCACGGTTGTACACTCTCTGCTGTGCTAACTGCGCTTGGGCCAAATGGTCCTTTACGATTGGCATTACCTGTGCGATTCTATCTTGCATCAGGGCGACGTGCTCAATCACACTCCTGTGGGGAGAACTCTCATTTTCCCAAGTTTCCTTGGCGATATCCAGCAGTCCTCTTTGGTGTCTCCCATAGAGTAACTCGAAGGATGAGAAACCCGTAGAGGATTGGGGTACCTCCCTAATGGCAAACATCAAATAGGGTATTAGACAGTCCCAATTCTTTCCATCTCTATCCACCACCTTCTTTAACATTTGTTTTAGGGTTTTGTTGAATCTTTCAACCAACCCATCAGTTTGGGGGTGATACACAGATGTACGTAATTGTGTCACTTTGAACAACTTGCATAGTTCTTTCATAACCCGGGACATAAAGGTGTACCTTGGTCTGTAAGCAGTTCCTTACAAATACCCACGCTGCTAAAACAAGAGATAGCTCTTTGGCTATGGTTTTGGCCGAGGTATTTCGAAGAGGAATTGCTTCCGGATAACGGGTGGCATAGTCCAATATAACCAAAATGCACTGATGCCCCCTAGCGGACTTCATTATTGGACCTACCAAATTCATTGCGATCCTCTCAAAGGGGACCTTAATGATAGGAAGAGGTACCAGCGGGTTACGGAAATGTGGCATAGGTGCCGACTTCTGACACAGAGGGCAGGAGGAACAATAATTTTCTGTTTCCTTCATGACCCCAGGCCAATAGAATCTCTGCAATACTCTCTCTCTGGTTTTCTCTGTCCCCAGATGACCTCCAAGAATGTGCCCATGGGCCAATTCTAACACCAACTTCCTGTAAGGTTTGGGCACCACAAGTTGCTCAATGGTTTCTTCTGCCCTTTGAGCCACTCGATACAACAGGTCCCTTTCCACATTGAAGTACGGGTAAGTGCAAGTCTTATCTGGGTTCACTAACTCGCCATCTATTTTCACCACATTTTCCCGTGCCTTTATTAGGGTGGGGTCTTTTAACTGTTCCCAGGGCAAAATTTTCCCTGTGAACCTCGAGATCTGAAAACTCCACAGATGGCATGTTTTCATCTGAGGATGTTGGCTCCTCCCCAGTTTCCTGAGTTTCCCCCGCCAATACCAACAAGGGAAATTCTGGAGAGCCCTCACCACTCTCAGAGGAATTCTGGTCATCATCTTCCTGGTCTATAGGGGAACCAGTGAGGGGCTCAGGACAATCCCAGAGTCCCCAGAACTTTGGAAAATCCCTTCCCACAATGGCATCATGTGGTAAGTGAGACACTAACCCCACCTGATGAGAGAGGTTACCTTTGTGGGTCTCAAAAAACACTGAAGTTACAGGATGCTCTCGGGTGTCCCCATGCACACAAATAACAGCCACCTTGTTATTCCCAGAGACCTCTGTAGTAACTAATTCAGCTTTTATCAATGTCACCAGGCTACCTGAATCCAGCAACACATCAAAATTTCTACCATTAATACACATTTTACATAAATGTTTCTCAGGTCCCCGAATGGCAGTGCATGCAACTGTTGCAAACAGCGACTGACGTCTGTCCCTTATAAAGTCACATTGCATAGGTTCATCCACAACTGGGCAATTGGCTGTAATATGTCCCTCTTGCCGGCAGCAAATAATCTTTTTCGCTGCCTCTTGCAGCCTGGGCTTCCCAGCCTGCTCCCGCCAGACATTACGTTGAACCCCCACCCTCTCACTCTCTCCACCCTCACCCCTTGGAGTCATCTTACCCACCACTGGGGATGGTCTGGTCTTAGGGTGGAAAGTCCGTGAGTCCCTGGAAGAGGTAGTCAGGTTCTCTGTAACCAAGTACCTCTCAAACAGATCCACAAGCTTATCTGCAGTTTCTGAGTCTCCATGGCTTACCCACTTTTGGATGGCAGTAAGAAGAGCTCTCAGGAAACGATCCATAACATGTTCCACAGTGTTTGGTTCAGTCAAAGTCTCCGGCTGCAGCCACTTCCTGCTCAGGTGAATGAGATCATACATTTGAGACCTGGGGGGTTTTCCAAGCCAGAAAGTCCAGTTATGTACACGCTGAGCCCGGACGGCCAGGGTGACACCCAGCCCTGCCAATATTTCTGTTTTTAGCACCACTCTTTTGCTTGGTCAGGCTCTAGGTCATAATAGGCTTTCTGCGATTCCCCCATTAACAGAGGGACCACAAGTCCAGCCCACTGCTCCTTAGGCCACTTTTCCCTTTCAGCAGTCCTTTCAAATGTGGTCAAAAACACCTCCGGATCATCCTCTCCGGTCATTTTTGTCAGTAAACGGCTCACACCAAAGGATGCAGTATTAGTGGAACCACTTGCCTCACTGTTCTGCGGACGTTGCTGCATTAATGTCTCCATTTGTTGGAGTCTCTGCTCTTGCTTTTGTAACAGGTCTATGGAGCGGGCCTCAGATTGCTGCTGGGCTTTCTGCTGAGCTTCCAGACTCTGCAGGTGAGCTTTCTGCTGAGCTTCCAGACTCTGCTGGTGAGCTTGCTGCTGAGCTGCGAGGCTCTGTTGTTGAGCTGCAAGCCTCTTTTGCAAACTCACATTTGTCTGCTGCTGATTTGCATTTGCTAGAGCCAGCTGTCTCAGTATCTCCTCCATGCTGGCCTTAAAAAACTGCCCCTGCTTCTCCACCAACTGTGAGGGGGTTAGCTCGGCAGCGGGTGTGTGTGACCCCCTGGATGGGTTCACCACACAAAATCAGGCACAGCAGACAGCGTTGTAGGTGAAAAAACACAAAGGTGCGGTTTATTTATGCTATATGCAATGAAAATTATAACAGCAAAACAAAAAAAGAAACATGAAAAGAAATCCTGGTCAGTTTGACTGCTTACTACACACGTAGATTCCCTATCTAACAACTGGGTGCAGCCTTGTGCTGCCCCAGTCCCTATCTCTCTTTTAGAAGTTTGCCACACAGGCGTTAACTCACCGCACAGGACCGATACCACACTCCCCAGTCTACACACACAGAACTGGTTCCAGAATGGAGCATCCCCCTAAGCATGCTGGGGTTTTTTCTATAGGTCTTAATGAGCCCACTTACTTCAGCTGGGCTCATTAACTCTTCCCCTGCAGGACTCCCAGCACTCCCCCTAGTGGTATAAGTCAGCATAAAGCCTGAAGCTAGGGCATACATATTTTCCATCCTGGATGCAACCAGGTGATTTTACTTGCCTGCTGTCACATATTTTAAATATTGTGCCTGGGGGGTGTCCTTAGTATGCCTGTAAAGTAGCGCATCTTTACTGTGTTTAGAACAGTACCATAGCAAAATTAAATTTCTAAAGAAAGAAATGTCATTTAAAACTGCTTGCGGCTGTAATGAATTGTCGGATCCTGGCAATATAGATAAAAATCATTGAAAAAAATGGCATGGGCCCCCAGCCCATTACCAGGCCCTTTGGGTCTGGTTTGAATATTAAGGGGAACCCCACACCAAAATTTTAAAAACAAATTGCATGGGGGTCCCACCCAAAATCTATACAAGACCCTTATCTGAGCACGCAACCTGGCAGGCTGCAGGAAAAGGGAAGACAAGAGAGCACCCCCCTCCTCAACCATACCAGGCCACATGCCCTCAACATGGGGGCATGTGGCCTGGTACGGTTCAGGAGGGGGCATCTTGATGGGGACAAGATCCTCATACCCACAACCCTTGCCCGGTGGTTGTGGGGGTCTGAGGGTGGGGGGCGTATCAGAATCTGGAAGCCCCCTTTAACAAGGGGACCCCAGATCCTGGCCCCCTTATGTGAATGGGTATCGGGTACATTTTTTTTTTATAACATGTTTGATTTGGTTTTAAAGAAATAACAGTACAATTAGTACATATACAGCAGTTGTGTGCTGTTTGAAGTTCTTAAGCTTAACAGGTTTTCGATAATAATCAGAAAAGCTACATTATGCAACTGGTTAAACTTGCAGATTTTAGAAAGAGCAGGGGAGGGGAGTAACTAGGTAAAGAAGGGTAGAGGTAGGATGCAGGGAGGAAGTACATTCCAATTTTAACAGTTTGGACATGTCGAGAGATGGAGAAGAGGAGATACTTCTGAGAAGTTCCATAACCTAAGTTGTTGAAGAAGGAAGCTTGGATGAAGAAGCGAGACCTCTGTGTCCATCTCCTCCTCCCCTTGTTTGGTGTTAGTTTCAAGATCGATTTATACCCCTTCAATAGTAGGTGCAGGAGGTTGTCAAGTGAAAGGTCCTTGCTCCAGGCTTTAGAGGCTGAGTACTCCAGCGATTTAGTAAAGAATGGTAGGAGAGGGTTGTAAATCTCTCAGGCAGAGATGGTCCGAGCTGCAATGAGCTTGTCTATGAATGTAGTTTGGAATCTAAGATGATGTTTCAGACAGATATTGTTGATGAAAGCTGAAAGCTGCATGACCTGGAATATATGTTGGTCAGGAAGATCAAAATTAGATGTAATTGCTTGGTAGGGTTTAAGTTGGCCATTGACTGTTACAGTATATAGCAAAAGGCTATGTAGAGAAGGCCTTTGAGTTTCCAGATGTTGAAGGCTTTATTTTGGATAGTCTGTGGGAACATGGGATTACTGTGTATCAGTAGATGATGAGAGATGTTCTGAGAGACCCCTAAGCGCTTTCTAATGTCCCTCCCAAGCAACCACTGTGTCCCGAAATAGTACATTTTGTTGGAGGTTAGGGGGTAGTTCAGATTGCTGTCAAGGATGGATGCTAGCTCGTATGGAGGCACCATGGCTGACTCCACTTGGTAGTTAGTAAACTTTAAAGCCTCGGATTAGCCAGTCTAAGCCTAAATGCAGTAAATAAGACAGTCTAATAAAAGGGAGACTTGCCCCTCCCTCATAGATATAGTTTTGACAAAGCGATACAAGGTCTTGTGCAATGCCATAAAAAAGCCACAAGAGCTCTGTTGATCTTTTGTATGTCTTTGTGTTTAATTAGTATTGGTATTGTCTGCATTGGGTACATTAGTCGTGAGAAACTGACCATCTTGTAGAGGTGGCATCTCCTATAGTGTGATAAAGGAAGGTCCATCCATGCTTCCAGTTCATTAATTATTTTGGAAATCAAAGGAGGATAGTTTAACTGGTAGATAGAAGTGGAATCTTTGCCTATGTTCACTCCCAAATATGTGATGTGGTGTGGCACTATGGGGAAGGGCAAGGAGGTCATCTAGGAACCTCCGCCCTTCTTTCAAAGTTGTAGCACTGGAAAAAAAGTTGATTTTTACACCTGAGCACGAGCGGAAAGAACTAAAGGTTTGTTGAATCAACAGGATATCCGGGGGGTTTGCGGTAAAAATCAAAATGTCATCCGCAAAGAGTGCTACTCTTCCTTACCTAGTTTAATGCCATGAAGGGGAGCCACGTAACTAAGACAATATTCATTATTGATCTTTAATCTGGCGCTTGGGTGATGATATAGTGTTTTCAGCCATCTGATAAACAAGGGGCCAAAACTGAATCTCTCCAGAACCCACCAGAGATATCCCCACTCCAGGCTGTCGAATGCCTTGGCAGTGTCCAAGGACAGAACAGCTCTGGAACCCTTGTTCTCTACTAGGGCCTGGAGATTCATATATGCCCTTCTAATGTTTACACTGGTAGACCTGTTAGGGATAAACCCTGACTGGTCTGGGTGTACGAGTCTTGAAATGCATTTATTTACCCTAATTGCCATTACTTTTGCCAAGATTTTAATGTCAGAGCATAACAACGATATCGGTCTGTATGAGGATGCATCAAGATGGTCTTTCCCTTCTTTCTGTATTAATACCTTGCTGGTTTCTGACATCAAAGAGGGCAGTCTAACTTCTGTAACCGCTCAATTCAGTGTCTTTAAAAGCTCTGGAAGTAACAGCTCCCCATAGTTCTTATAGATTTCCAAGGGCAATCCAACTGGGCCCGGGGATTTCTGATTGGACATGTCCGCCACTGCTTGCTTCAGTTCCTCCAGGGTTATGGGAGATTCCAATCTGTTCTTATCTATTACAGAGAGAGTCAGCAAATCAACACCCTCTAGGAATCTATCTCTCCCCATTCTGAGCGCCGTCGTGACTTATATAATTCTCTGTAAAATTCAAAGAATGTCTCCTTGATCACCAGAGGATCAGACAAGATTTCCCCACTTGAAGTCCTGATCATAGAAATTATTGAAGAGGGAGAATTAGTATTGGCTAATAATGCCAGCATTCGGCCCACTTTTTCCCCCTCTCCAAAACACTTTTGCCTCTGGAAGAGTCTCCTATTTTCAGCGTTTCTAATTATTTTAGTTTTATACTCCTGTTGCTTCTTAACCCATATCTCCTGCTTCTCTGGACTTGGGTCTATCACATATTGTCTCTCTGATTCCATCACCTCTTTTCTAATATGCTCTCCCCTTGCCCTTGATTGCTTCTTTACCTTTGTTACCTGTTGGATTAAGAGCCCCCTAAGGAATGCTTTTAAGGAGTCCAAAACCACCCCCTCCAATGCTGATCCTATATTGTGTTCTACAAACTCCTTTTAATCTTGTGGTTATTTCTTCTATTATCCCCTATTATCTCCAACCATATTGGGTTTATTGTCCACAGTCTCTGAATATGTCTATCATGAACATTTACCGATAATATCAGGGGTGAGTGATCTGATATACCTCTTGGCCGGTACTCTATTTTGTTTATTAGGGGTTGTACTTCTCTATTGCCTATGGCCAGATCTATACGAGAGAGTGTGCGGTGTGACCCCAAGAAGCAAGAGTACTGCCGATCATTTGGGTTGCGGGCTCGCCAAAGATCACACCATCCAATCTCCTCAAGGAACTGGACTAACCGTTCCTCTGTCACCCTTTCCAACCGGGCCCCTAGTGGGAACCTATCCAGACTATTATTGAGCACCGCGTTGAAATCCACCACCACTATAACTGGGGTATTGGCTTTATCCTCCACATACTCTAACAATTGGTACAAGATCTCCAACTTAAATGGGGGAGGAATATACAAGTTTGCTATAACTAATGGTTTACCCTCTATTAAACAATGCAAAAAATATAACAACCTAATGTGTCAATCCTGACATCCCTGCAGGAAAATACCACCCCTTTTTTTAACCAATATACTCACTCCCCTTGAATAGGAGGAGTGAAATTGTACTTGAAATTTCTTGTTCCTAATTAGTAATTTAGACTCATTGGTCAAATGTGTTTCCTGCAGGCATATCAGTTCGGTACCATGGGATTCCAATTCCGAAAATACAGTGGTTTTTTTGATAGGGTCACCCATATCCCTAATGTTCCATGAGCTTATTCCAAATGTTCTAAACAACATTAACAAAGAAGAATAATAAACACAAAAAAAGAGGAAAAAAAAGCCCACAGCTCAGTAGCAATAACAAAAAAAAGATAAAGAATTAGAACTGAAAGAGGAGGTGGCCTTAGAGCAGCTATCTTAAATAGCAATAAACACAAACAACCCGTTTGCCAAATCCAACCTGTCAAGTGTTCCTGTCTTTCTACCAAGCAGCATATCATTTGTTTTAAAACAACTGTGACCTCCAAAACAACAATCAGTGCTAATACTGTGAAAAAAAAGGAAAGAACAAGAAAGGAAAACCCTTACTTCCTCTTTCCCGTCCCCTATCGCCTTCTAAGGTTTCTTTTCTATTCTTTAATATAAGTAAGTGACTTAAATGTCTATGTTCAGTTTTTTTTTCCCCCCTCCCCATCCCTTGCTCTAGTGCAATGTGACACACTACTATTACTTGAACCTCAATTACTCCCTTTCCCTTAAGTGACTCCTCCCCACTTGCCTAACTTGGCCAGCCCTGGGGGCATACCTTGTGACCCTTCTAACCCCTTCAACCCATTCCGTTCAATACTCCATCATCCATCATAGCAGTGAGTCATCTTCCTTAACCTTCCTTGCTTGCCCACCCCTCCCTCCCCCTTCCCTTTACCCAAATCCCATGTAGAAATTTTACCAAAAGAGCATTGACTCACGGCCATATCCCATCTCTCATTAGTGACTTTCACCAACCATCCCCTCCCCCTCCCAGCCCCCACCGCCATCCTCAAAAAAAAAAAAAAGGAAAAAAAAAAAACAACCCCATTGAACATTAATAATTTTAATTCTTTATGCTCCAGCTCTAAAAGTTCTTTTTGTTATCTTCAAGCCACTTTGTGACCCCTCCAACAGTGTCAAAAAAAATTGGTTGCCCCTAAGGCCTCTATGCGCAGGCGCACTGGATACAACAGTGCATATGGTATTTTGTGGTTCCGTACACTACGCTTAATGTCCGCAAATCCTGCCCTTCTCTTTTGCAAATCCGGAGAATAGTCGGGATACAGTGAAATTCTGACTCCATTGTAAAAAATGTCCCCCTCTTCTCTAGATTTTTGCATCAGTGTCACCTTGTCTTTATAGCTGAACAGCTTCATAATCATTGGTCTAGGGTGACCTCCTGATGGTGTAGTCCTGGTGGGCACTCTATGTGCCCTCTCAATAGCAAAGAGATGCGAAAATGTCTCAGCCCCAAAAACCTCCCTAAGCCACTTCTCCATAAACGCTTCAGGACAGGAACCCTCGCTTCTCTCTGGGAGGCCCATTACCCTCGCATTGTGTCTGCACAGCCTGTTTTCCATTTCGTCCATTTTCAATTTATATGCGTCTAGCTGGGTTTGCATTATTTTAAACTCTTGCCTCATTGGGTGTAAAATATCTTCAACTTGACTTAGCCTCTCCTCCAAAATGGTGGTCCTCTCCACAGCTTTTTGAAGTTCTTGGCTCATAGTACATAACTCTTCCTTGAGGCCCCTTAACTGATCACACAGATTACTCAATGATCCCCTACAAGAGTTTACTGCACACAGTACATCTTTTAATGTGGGCTCTGGTTCACTGATTGTGCTTAAATCAGGGGTGACTTTGGTAGCCTTTCCCAGAGGATCTCTCTCTGGGCTTTTTTGCTTGCTATTTTAGTGTTAGCGGGTAATGTTGCTGGCATTTTGCCTAGACTCTTTCTTTCCCCAGTACATCCCGCCTGTGTTTTCTCGTGGGGTAGCTGGTTACCCTTAGCTGGAGATTGTGAAGGGGTGTGTGAGTACCTTTCTAACTTAGCTGCTGCTGCCATTGCAGATGCCGCTTGGTTCCCCTTCTCCTTGGATGAGCGGGTAGTCTGAGATAATAAACTCTCCTGGGGCTGCTGCTGCTGTTCCTCTCCTTTTTTCCTGGTCA
This sequence comes from Aquarana catesbeiana, assembly GCF_042186555.1. Classification (NCBI taxonomy): domain Eukaryota; kingdom Metazoa; phylum Chordata; class Amphibia; order Anura; family Ranidae; genus Aquarana; species Aquarana catesbeiana. The sequence goes on along the minus strand of NC_133324.1, from coordinate 461,670,594 downwards.
TGGTATGGCTATGCAGCAATGCAAGGTAATGTATAAGGAAAAGTGTTAGAAAGTTCCTTGGCAGATTGAAATATTGCTGACTATTAGGGCTTTTGCACTCCTCTAACTTCCCTGTTAAACATTTTCAGCACAGTACAACCGTTTATGTATATCACAGTTCTGCCTTTGTTACCTCTTGCTTCTTCCAGGGACTAGGACTGGTCAGACAACATGCCCACACTGAATCGCTCCCGTCCACACTCCTGGCGTTCGCCGCACAATGAGTCTGGTGTGGCCAACGCTAACCTCGGTCAGTCAACCAGACGAGGCAGGTGAGAGCGGCCCAGGTTCCGTCCAGCCGCACAGTGAACCGCCATCAAGGCCGGCCTCCCTCGCTCTCCACGGCCGCCAACCGGCCGCAGCTCCACACCACGTCCCCACCAAAGAGGACAAAGAGCTGACAGGGCAAATATGGAGGTACTACAAAGGGGCTCAGAGCTGGTTTAGGCTGTTGGGGATGGCAGCATAGGGGCTGAAGGAGGGAGAGAGCTCACACTCCACCGCTCACACCAAAATCTGGTAACGCCCCCCTTGTCCCTTCTTGGCGTCTAATGTGACGAGGACTATGTCTTCAGAAGGGTGGGTCTTGGCATATTCTAGTGTTGAAATTACTTTCCTTATGTTAGTGGAAGCCAAGCGTCCCTTGACAAAGCCTACCTGTGACGGGTGGATCATGGATGGCAGAATAGTGTCCAACTGCAAGTCTATGATTTTGGAGAGTAATTTAGAGTTTACGTTAAGTAATGAAATGGGGCGATAGGAGCCCGGCTCCATCTGGTCTTTGTCTTTTTTGGCTATTAATTTAATGTTGGCCTGGTGGCCCGAAGAGATATATGCCCCCCCACAAATTCCATTGCACACCTGGTGGAGACTAGGAGATAGAAAGCTGCGTGTCAATTTGTAAAATTCACCTGATAGGCCATCTGGTCATGGTGATTTGTTGCTAGCTAGGGTTTTGATAGCTTCCTCCTGAGAGATGGGGGCATTGAGAGTGAGGAGTTGTTCTGGGGAGATGTGGGAGAGTTTGGTTGAGTCCAGGAACTGTTTGGCATGCAGGGCATCTATAGTATCTGCGGTTTAGAGGGACATATAGAATGATTGTAGATTTTGTTGATATCTGAGGGGGAAGAAGTTACGTGACCCCGATTGGTCTTTTAAAAACATGGTGTGCGTAGGTTTTTACTGGCCCTTACAAAGTCTGGAAAGAAGTTTCCCGGCTTTGTTGCCATATTTATGGAAATGTAGTTCAGCGCATGCTGTCTTTATTTGTTCTTGTTGCTCTGCCCATGTATCAAAAGCTTGTTTAGCCTAATGCCAGTCCATCCTATCATCCGGGAAATTAGTCTGGGTAAGTAAGGTTTGAGCTTCGTGCAATTGGTAGCTCGCCTTTTTATTTTGCTTGAGGGTGTTGGATTTATAATAGGAGGCGTATGATAAATCTTGTCCCTCAGAAAGGCTTTCCCTGCATCCCAGTAAAGATTGGGTTTTTGTGCGTGGGAACTATTTGTGTCAGCGTATTCTTCCCATGCTTCCTGGAGAACTTTTTTCAGTTTATCATCATAAACTAGGAAGGAGGGAAATCTCCACAGACAAATCTGTGGGGGGGGGGTCAATGATTTGGACTGATATCAGACTTGTCTGATATTGCCAGTTTGTGGATGGTGGCTTCCCCGACCTTTGTTAGTAGGGAGGGGGTGCAGAACATGTGATCTAACCTAGCAAAGGATTTGTGAGGGGAGGAGTAGAATGTATACTTTTTGTCTGTAGGGTGAGATAGGCACCATGGATCTATTAGGTTGGCTCCCATGGTGAATTACTCTAGGAGTGTAGGGTGCCCCCTAGGTTCCTGTGAGGTGGAGGGATCTAGATTTGATCTGTCTTCCTCATTTCTCAGGGCAATATTAAAGTCCCCTCCTACCAAATGTGGGAATTGTGGCTTTTTTAGGATCCATATAGTAGCTTCCCGGAAGAAGGCTATTGTGGGAGAGTTGGGGGCGTAGATGTTGGTAATCAGCATTTCTTTGGTATGGAATTTGAGGTGAGCTGTAACCATTCATCCAGAATCGTCACTGTCCACCACTACTAGATCATAGGCCAGGCGCTTATGTAATAAGATCACTACTCCAGCCTTTCTTCTCATTGAAGCGGAGCCTTTTACCTCTCCTAGTCATAGTTTTTGAGGGTGGCAGTAGTCTTTGGGGGACAGGTGTGTTTCCTAGAGAAGGGCTACATCTGTCTTGAGCTGCTGTAAATGTCTTAACATTTTTATGCGTTTGGATGGGGAGCGAAGGCCCTTAATATTCCAAGAGGCTATTCACATATATGTGTGTTGGGGTGATAAAGTTGTCTGGTTCTAAGCTCAACATGACAGTGTATAGAATAAAAGTGTGACTCACGCTGACCTGGCATGGAGACGGACGTGTTATTCCGGAGCTCCGTCTGCCACAGGAGTTAACTGCCCGAAAACTGAGGTAACTTCACCCCGAACCAACCTTAAACAATGGAGACAGCATCACGGACCTCCTCTGCCTCCTGATCTCGATCCCCCAGGGAATTAATGGGGTCACAAGGCCAGTACATCCCAGAGATGTTCAGGGCCGGCAGAAGCAACATGGCGCCTTCCCGCTACAGACACGCTCACTCTCACTCGCAGCCACCACAGCGGGATAATCCAACACCACCGACTCCTCTGCCCACTCATTCAAATGGGGATGACGCTGGGATTGAACTCAGACCTCACCCCCCTTTAAACATACAGGACTTACGCTCGATAGCAGACCATATTAAAGATACACTTTCTGCCACCATCGTTGAACTGCAGGTGGATCTGCGTGCCCTCAATGATCGAGTGCAAGTTGTAGAGAGTGACAGAACGCCATGACACAGCCCTGCACTCGATCACTGACACCATAGACTCCCACACACTGCAGATGCGAGATATGCAGCTCCACCTTGAAGACCTCGACAACAGGGGTCGGAGGCACAACTTAAGAATTAGAGGAATGCCGGAGTCAATTGAGAGAGATCAAATCTCGCAGGCTGTTGTGAGCCTCTTCAACAGCCTACTTCACCAACCCCCTCAAACTCCCATCGCCATGGAGAGAATCCACCGAGCATTGCTCCCTAAAGGCGGGGAGAGTGACCCCCCACGGGACATAATATGCTGCATCGTGGACTTCAAGTTAAAAGAAGAGATCATTAAACAAGCCAGGGGCAGACAGCAAATCCTCCACAAAGGATTTCCTATTCAAATCTACCAAGATCTCTCTGCCATTACCCTGCAGCATAGACGTGACTTGAAGCCCCTTCTAGATGTCCTTCGAGAGAAAAACATTATCTACAAATGGAAGTTCCCATTTTGCCTTACGGCATCCGCCCATGGCCGTGCAGCTGTCCTCAAGGTACGCGAAGACCTGCCTCACTTTTGTGCCACGCTTGGTCTTCCTCTGGTCTCGGTACCCAACTGGTATGCGGCGTTCCGCCCCTCAACATCAAAAGGTGATATGCTCAGGGACAAACCCATGGATGCCCAAAACTCCAGATATCTTAGGAGACGCTCTCCTTCTACCCTCAGGAACCACACCATCTACTGTGCTGGACCCCAAGATGCAAGCCCCACTACCTCGCCACGGTCCAGGAGAGCTTGCAGAGACCGCTAAACTCCACTAGAAATATCCCTGCTATTCACCCGTGTTTTTTCAGTTAGACCCCCTTTTGGTCTTTTCCTGTTTTTGGACTTGTTATGTGTTCAGATTTTTATCACATTTTTCTACACTGTTCTGGACTCGCCCAGGGTCCAGGAATCTCCTGAAGAGCCTCTCTCACATGTTCCCTGTACCCTTACGGGCCAGCTTTAAAATGCCTGAAGTACATCAATTCATACATACGACACAGCTTATTGCCTCATCGTTACGCATTACCACTCCCCACTGTAGGCGCCTGCGCAACACGTTAATGGACGGAATCTACAGAATTACACTACCTGAAACTGCATTTACCAGACTGCACTGCGGCCAGTAACGCTGCCTCACGCGATCAGCAAAGCATCACAAGCACCGCCAGACTACTAGGACACTCCTGCGATGTCCTTCAGTCAAGCCTCTATGAGGAACCCATTGCCTCAGTGACACACTGATGTTGCATCGCTCCTCTCCGCTTGTACCACCCACTATTCCGGAGTCGCCAAGGGCAGCCCACCGTTAACTAAAGACTCACCCACAATACACAAGGCTAGGCTCAATAAGTGACACACACTCGCTGCCTCTCCACGGTCTGCTACTGACATCACTCTTCGGCTGCTTGTGTCCCACCTTCTACTTCAGATGAACTATACCGGTAATGTTACTTTGATAAAACGGCTTCCACGCCATATCTCTTTTACTCGTAGTAATGTTTGTCTTAGAACAGTCACTGTTGATTATAGGACTGCTCACTATCCTCTAATTGTCACTACATTCCTAAAAATTAGATGTAACACCCCGAGGTATGACTCCATGAAGTTTTGAACTCAATGTTTTATGGTAACAGCTCCAGGTACACCTGTTTACCGTACCCTGGACCATGCTCCCTGCCTACACCGTCACCCCCGCCTGGCCTAGTGGCACTTGCTGACCTCAGAGAGACGGTATAGACAGTAGTCTGCCCTCTCCTCTAGGTCAAGGCGAGTGGTCGGTCCCACGACATATCTCTTAATGACACACACCCCCACTATGGTGCTATGTGCTTGCTCACTCACCACTGCCCCAGGATCATTGAATCTTACTATGTCTTCACCAAAGACATTTACATATGACCCTGATGGGCAATCATAGGCTTAATACCTCCATCACTACTAAACACTATCCTGTAGCGACTGATCGTCTTCTCTCGCCTGACTCCTATTCTTACTCCCCCTCCACTGTTCTGGTTTCGGTCGCCCCCCACACAGATTCGTGTCGGGCGCTGTATCCCCTTCCAGAGACTCACACTCCGTACACTTTCTGTACTAAACTGATCTCTATTGTTTTGAGGTTGTTGGACACATAGATCCACACCTCTTCGGTTTCCTCCCTGCAACCCTCGCACTTAATTTGCACACACTTCTAGCGCTACTGACCCCACTCCTCGCCCCCCACCCCTCACCTACCTTCCTACCTTCCACCAATGGTGGCCACATCAGACACCAGCTCTCCCTCAAGTACAACAAAGTCACAACCACACATTCTCAAACTATACTCTCTCAATGTCAGGGGTCTCAACACTCCGGAAAAATGGTCTAAACTCCTCTACTCTTTAAAACAATCTAAAGCTCAAATAGCACTCATAAAGGAAACTAATTTCTGGACAGATTCCATCCCCAAGTTACAGAACAAATACTTCCCCACGGCCTATCACTCCTCAAATTCCGAGGCAAAATCTAAGGGTGTATCCATCCTCATCTCTAACCACTGCCCTTTTCAGGTAACTGACATCAAAAAGGACCCACTGGGCAGATTCCTTTTTATCAAAGGCACCCTGCATCAGATGCACCTTACCATCGCAAACATTTACGCCCCCAGCTCTGGCCAGGTCACCTTTTTTTGCAACACTTTCCAGTTACTCTCCAGCTTCCAATCCGGAACCCTCATTGTTGGAGGTGATTTTAATGTTTCAATAACCCCTTCTATCGATACGTCAAACAGATGATCTTCCCTAACATACCTGACCTTACAGGCGATTAAATTGCAACTTAGCAACTTATTACTCCATGAGACTTGGCGTACGTTACACCCCAAAGAAAAAGATTTTACTTTCTTCTCCCTGCCATACAATAAGTATTCCAGATTAGATCACTATTTCCTCTCCTAGAACGATCTGACGTACCTCGCCACAGCAACAATTGACCCTTCCATACTATCTGACCACAGCCCCATCTCCATGACCCTACAATTACCCATGTTCCACACAAAGACTAGTATCTGACGCCTCGACAGTTCCCTGCTGACCGATGAGACTAACGTTCGCAGATTAACCACGTGCCTTTCAGACTATTTTACGAACAACTCTACACATGTCGCATCCATGGTCACGTGGGCCGCACACAAATGTGTCAAACTCAAGAAAGCTCAAATTGCGAAACTGACAGCGTGTATTTGCACGCTCGAACAGACACACAAAGCTTCCCTCGCTACTTCATCACTGAACGAACTGACTCAGGCCAGAGAGAAGCTCCTAGATACACTTAATAACACACTAAAATGCAAGTTTGCGCTGACGCAAAACTATATTACGAATTTGGCAACAAAGCCGGTAAGCTTCTGGCGAGGGCTCTTCAAACCAAAAAAGCCTCACACACCATCCATAAAATCAATACTCCCATCGGAGATGCTGTGGTTACCAATGAGGGCATCTCATCACAATTCATCCAATATTTCTCCAAACTTTACAACCTTCCATCGGCCCAAGTTACAAACCCTACAGGAGACTGTCTGACGACCATCACAGACTTCTTAGCACAATATGGCCCAACCCCTCTATCTCTAGATGACACACAAACGCTGGATCTTCCCCTCTCAGTGGAAGAACCCCTCACTGCTTTAAAACACATAAAGACGGGCAAAAGCCCTGGCCCAGATAGTCTATCGGTCAGCTACTACAAATCCTTCCCGAATATTCTCATTCCACATCTGGCCAAAGCTCTCAACAACCTTACACCAGACTCAGCTGCAAATAAAGACATGCTCAAAGCTCATATCACACTTATTCCCAAGCAGGGCAAGGGCCCCACAATGGTAACCAATTACCACCCCATTTCACTTCTAAACCTGGACCTAAAACTCTATTCGAAAGCATTAGCCAATCGTATTCTACCCTTCATCCCCACTCTGATCTCGCTTGATCAGGTCGGTTTTGTCCCTGGACGCAAGGCCAGGGACAACACCACTAAAGCCCTGAACATCCATCATTGGCTTACCAAAACAGCTACACAGGGCTTCTTCCTCTCCCTGGATGCAGAGAAGGCATTTGCAGGGTAGCCTGGGACTATATGGTGGCCACGTTGCAGGCCATAGGCCTACCACCTCACATGCTACAAATGATTTTAGCTTTATACTCCTCCCAGACGGCCAGACTCAGGATCAACGGTGGACTTCTCTGTATCCAATGGAACTCGTCAGGGCTGCCCCCTGTCGCCACTGATATTTATATTGCCAATGGAACCTATGCTCCGTAGATTGAGAGAAAACCCTGCCATCAGAGGCATAGACATCCATCGTAGTCAGTATAAAATGGCAGCTTACGGTGATGACATTTTGCTTTTTCTGACAGATCCCATCACAACCATCCCCAAACTGTTGGCTGACTTTACACTTTTCAAAACCCTCTCCAACCTCCAAATCAATTTTGAGAAATCAAAGGCCCTCAATATCACCCTGACGAGCGAAACTGTAAAATTGTGTAAAAATAACTTTCCGTTTGGATGGGAAAAATCCGAAATTTCTTATCTAGGAATCAAAATCACAACCAATCTACATGATCTATATGCCAAAAACTTTTTGCCACTGATCCTGTCCATCCAAAATGACCTTATGAAATGGCATCTGGGTTCTTTCTCTTGGCTGGGCAGGATCGCCATACTGAAAATGAATACTTTGCCCAGAATCCTCTACCTTCTCCAAGCAATACCGATAAAAATACCGGCTTCCTTCTTCTCATCCTATAAACGTATTTGTAGGACCTTCATTTGGGCCTCCAAACATCCAAGACTTAGTTGGGACAGGCTGGTCCTACCCAAATAGTTAGGGGGCCTGGTTCTCCCAGATCTTCAAAAATACCATTGGGCCTGTCACCTGACCAGACTGGTGGTTTGGCATGTACACCACCTTTCCAAAGACTGGATCACTCTGGAGGACTCCTTTTCGAGTCTCCCTGTTCCTAACTCACCCTGGTTTAACCACAGAAATGTACCCAAAGACTTGGTATCACAGCACTTTATTGGTGCCACACTGGCAATTTTCAAACTGGCGTGCAAATCGCTCTCTACCACACCCTCGCCCGGCCCTATGACCCCGCTCGACAACAACCCGGACTCCCCCCGGGCCTGGCATTGACAGACCCAACCCTTGAACCGCACACCACACCAGCCAGGGCACATAATTTCTTTTGAAACGGGATATTCCTACCTTACCCGGCGCTGTCTGCAACATTCCCTACCCACAATATACCCTTTTACAAATATCTACAACTGAGACATTTCTTCCACATGTCCCAACACACCTCTCTTTGGCATAGAGAACATACCCCATTTGAACTCCTCTGCTCCAGTACGGAACCCCAGGGTCACTTAATCTCTGTAACGTACTCCCTCCTGTTTTCACAACACAAGGTCAAGGAAGACAAATTGGTGCAACAATGGGAATCAGACCTATCCTTAGACCTCACCCCCTCTGACTGGGATCGCATATTTACCCTCATGCACAAAGGCTCCTTCAACATAGCAACTCAGGAAAATTGATACAAATTATTTTCTAAATGGTATAGGACACCCGATAAGGTCCACCACTATCATCCCACTATCCCCCCAACTTGCTGGAGGTGTAACACAACCCGGGGCACCCTACTCCACATTTGGTGGGACTGCTGCCTTATACAGCCATTCTGGTCAGAAATTCACCAGCTGATCTCCCACATCACAACATACTCACCGGCCTTCTCTCCCATGCGCTATTTATTACACCACACCCCCGAATCTCTCGGTTCTTACAAAAAATCCCTAACTCTACACCTCGTTAATGTGGCCAACCTGTGTATTCCTGCTTTGTGTAGGAATCCTGCCCCCCCCACAGTGAATGACTGGATCTGTCGGGTAGACAGGATAGCAGACATGGAAAAACTCATATGTCAAGCCAACGACAACCCTACCAAATTTCAGACCACGTGGGCATGCTGGTCACATTATAGACAATCCCAAATACAGACCGCATCATCTACAATACTGACACACCCTCACTGACAGTAGTCAGCTGCCTTTCGCTCTGAGTCTTCCCACTTTGCATTCCCGCCATCCCCTACCTCCTCTCACACCTCACCCTTCCTCAACTGTTCGTCCTGATAATTACCTTAACTTCATACGCTCTCCATACCTACCTCCACAACTCACTCTTATTATCCTCTCCGTGCAGATAATAGTATACGTCCTCTTATTCATCCTAACTACCACCATCATTATCACCCTATCAATTTAACTTCCTATCGGGAATCTAGACTACATCCCTCCACACCGTCAAATTTAGGTTGTCTTACCTATCCTTCCTGCTTCCCGACCCATTCACAGCGAAAGTCCCTTTAGGGGTGAATGGAACCGGGATTGACCCCTGTCGGTGTGGATGTAATCCTCATGCCCTACCCAATTTTAGCACTTACTGCTTATTGTCTCACCAGGTGATATCTACGTTATTAATTGATAGGTTCAACATTTTTGTTACTAGTTTCAATAAGTTATATAGACACTCCTTAACATCTCACAGCATCGGACCATGTGTAAATGCTAATATACATGTCTCTCTTTACTCATTTCCTCCCCTATCACTAGGAGATTTATACCCCATACATGTTTTACTAGCTTGTTACACTGCAATATGAATACCGATTACATACTTGTACCTTTGACTTTTGAGATGTATGTTATGTATTGCTTGTTAACCTGCAAAATCCAATAAAAACTTTTTGAAAAAAAAAAAGTGTGACTCACATTGTGGAGAAAGATGGTCCTGGCCTTCCGGCGAGTGAACATAGGTCAGGTCCTGCAGAAGGAAAGGGAGGAGAGGAAGATATATATCATTACTAAATTCAAGATCAAACATAAAAACAGCGAATGGTATCGACTTTTTTCTGCATGTGTATACCTTAATCACAGAGCGTAACCGTGAGAGAAGCCAGGCAACAGTCCTCTATGTGGAGGTAGATTGAGTGGATCATCCACCGTGTTCTCCCCTAGTCAGATGTATCAACAACATTTTAAACAAGTTACTGAATCACCTGAGAAAAGAAGAAATAGAAAAACCTGGACGGTCTAGTTTCTAGATTCATACAAGCAATCCCTGGTTTGACTGCTGGGGTGGACTTAAAACCCACTGTAGAGGTTTTTGAGATTTACTTGTTTCTGCTTGCTCCATCAGAATGTGCAACTCTGAGACGTTTGGGGGATCTTTCCTGGGACTGTGTTGCTCCCTTGGATCTGTATGAGATTTTTCAGTGGGCATGTTAGAGCTTCCTGTGCGTTGTAGAAGGGGGAGAAGGTAGGATTCCGCTTCTTTCGGAATATGAAAGGTGAGTTGGTCCCCATTTGGAGCTTGGAGCCGCAATGCGGCAGGGTAGGCTAACGAAGTGGAGGCCTGGTTTATAAAGTTCCGCACATATGGGTTGAAATTCCTTTCTCCTCTGGGAGACATTGGCTGAGTAGTCAGCGAAAATCAGAAGACTGTCTGTCTATTTTGACCAATCGTGTCTTATGGAAGTATTTAAGATTAGCTAGTCTATCAGCACAATTCAGGTATTTAACTATCACTGGTCGGGGGGCGTGACCGGATGTTAATGTAGGAGAGAGTCTGTGAGGAGTGAGAGCGTGTGTGAGCTGTGGGTTGGTGGAACTGGCGGACTGTGTAACGGGGTACATCCTGAATATAGCCGGGCAAGCAGTTTAAACAATAGTTCAGTACTGTGAAACATTGTGCAGATTAAGATGTCAGGGAGAAGAAAGGCAGATGAACACCCCAACCAGGAAAATATGGGAGCCCAATCCCTACGGTCTGCTAAGGAGAAGAAGGAAAAGGGGCTTCACTCCACTGTGGGGGGGGCAACGGCGGCGGCGGTTGCAGCTTCCGCTAAGCTAGAGGAAATGGTCCTTGCAGCGGAGCATACTCCAAATAAAGGGGGGGTAGCAAGCCCAGAACAAGTCAGTGATGGATAGGAAAAGCCAAGGACACTCGGGCCTGACTATGGGTACCTCTAGTACAAAGAATCCCTCCACAAAAGGGTCAGGAGCCATAAGTAAAGAAACAGAGGGCCCGACTGCCCCTACCCCTATAGTAGAAGGAGAGCCCTCTTTAAAAGACATTCTTCTGGCAATAAATACATGTAATCAATCCTTGGGGGGTATTGGGAGACCAAATGAAGGATATCAAAGAAGAGCTGACCCTAGTACAACATGACCTTAGGAAAACAGCAGAAAGGGTGACAGAAGCGGAAAACAGAATAAGCGTAATAGAAGATGATCTGTTCCCGATGAAACAGGAAGTAAAAATCTGG